>NW_019385939.1:9694-133807 GCF_000671375.1 Centruroides sculpturatus | reverse complement strand
ATTGTATTGAATATATTAAATAATTGTAACCATAGCGTAAAATATTCTTAAACAATTCACCTTGTCTAGATATTACTGCAAACAGCAGAAAATTCAATAGTAACAAACAAAACATATAAATAAAGTAAGTAGCCTAAATTCATGTAATGTCACTTTACTGGAGGGATATAAATAGATGAGAATAAATCCCCAATTTAGGATGTACACTACGTTAGGTAATGTATAGAGCTAATGCTAATATTGTTTTTTGAATTTTTAAAATATTAATGTTTGATAATTGTTAATTGTTCAATAATAATACTTATAAAATTGAATAAATTATACAATGACAATTATTAAACTTATCATTATTGGTATTAATAATGTATGTAGCAATCACATAAGTGTCAATCTCTATTAAAAAGTCTAGATCTAATAAACACTCAAGTAAAGTTTAGATCTGTTAGGGCACTTTCAGGAAATATCTATATGTGCAAGTACAGCTAAACTTTAGAATATGATCTAAATGTATAAAATACAGGCTAAAATTTGGACTTTTCATTTTATTGTTGATATATACTATTACTAATATAAAAACCCTCATCTGTGTGTGTGTGAATTCCTTATAACTGCTGTAATTTTTGTCCAATCCAGATGAAATTTTCGTTATATTCATTTTATGTTCTGACAGAAAGTACAGATGATTTATTTTGTGGAAATATTAGCTATAGAATAAATGTTTTATCAATTTTGGATCGGTGATCGCACTTACATTGCAGTGATGTCAGTGATCTCGTTTAGTTCGTGCTTGATGAGGGAATTTCCCTTCAGTTGCATTTTAAAATATTTTTTAAAATGGCATATTTTAAACTTACTTCATTAAATTTAAACTTTAGAAAAAGATAGATGCATCGTGTCACTTCTAAAATACATTTTAAAAAAATCCATAGTGACCATGTGACATTCTATTATCAAATCGGAAGTAACTATCTAATCAGCCCATTATTTAGGAAGTGTTATTACTCATTTAACTAACATACTGTACATAAGATTCATCTTTGTTTTATCAACATGGAATAAAAAAGACTCGTTATTTAGTCCAAAAAATGCTTAGGAGAAAGTGTAAGAGTAAAATTGATCAGATTAATTCTAGATCTAAAAGAATAAGAACAAAAGAGACTCCAGAATGCCACAAAGTCTGAGTTGAGTAACATCGAATAAGAATGGTTTTGTCAAAAGCTGCAGAAACATCATCACGTCAAGCTCAACTTGAAGCTCTTCTCAATTCTTCGATCTCTACTTTCTCATTAAAAGCATTCCGTCATGCTTGACGGGGAAATTTCTAGTACAGTATAGTTAATATTCAGTACCACAATCAGAAATCAGATGTTATCTGATCTTTTTATTACAATATATTATTCTACATCAGACATTTGGATTTGTCATGTTCTGAGCTAATTTCAGTTTCTGCTGATAGCAAAAGTGATTGTATTTGTTATCAGGATGAAATGCCAAAATACAGACATTTCCTAACAAATCTGGTATATTTGTTACTAATATTAATAAATTTAAATTAAAATTTATTCTCTCGGATAAGTATACAAACCAAATATTCTGTTTGTTCTTCATTCTGAATCCAGTGCACACCTGTTATTAGTTCACGATGTGCCTGTAAGTCCACCAACTGCATATCGTCATCTTTGCCAATATCCCATATAACAATTTCACCTTAAAATATTTAAAAAACAAATAATGATCTCTATTCATATTAAATATTTTTCTACAATTTATATTCTTACCATTAAACTTTCCAGCAGCCAAAACAGCAGGTTTTTCTGGATGGAATGCTATTGCTGTGACACAAGAATCAGTTTCAATTGTCAGATTAGGCTTATTTGGAACAAAATCTTTTCTTTGAACATTCCAAATTGCGACATTAGATTCGTGACTGCACCAGTCGGAATGAGATGTAGCACCATANGCAAGCATGTTTGGCAGTACCTATGTATGCGAACAAGTGTTTTCGCTTATGAATTTAAACAAGTGCAAAACACGGAACAGGTTAACCAAAGAGAATTTGGAAAATCTGGTTGTTTCAACATCTGCCATTACACCAGACATCAAGAAGATTGCTGCCAGCATCCAATCTCAGCCATCTCATTAATCGCTTGGAGGTCCGGCCCCCAGTCAGTAAACTTAACCCTAATTTGGCCCTTCTTCACAAAAGGTTGTGCATCCCTGCATAAAGGAACCAATCTACCTCTAGAAATTTCCGACTTTCTCAAAGGCTCCATCTGCCCCTGGGTATGCAAATTTATACTTTAAACCAAAACAGAATTTGACATTTCAAAGTAATTTTTCACTCTACTTGGAATTATATGAAGTTTGAAAGAAGCAGTTAAGTTTTAAAATCATTTGTTAACTTTTAATGAAACTAAAAACAATCTATTAAAAATATAAGTTTAACTTGCAGATTATTATGGGATATAGTAAAGCCAATTTTTACAATATAAATATCAAACTGTTCTAAAACTAGGCAGAGAGATCAAAACTCAGGCATTTCTATAATTATACCCTAGCTGTTACATCATAACAGACAAACAATATTCAAGAATTACATATTAATAATTACCAGTTATCTATCTGACTGTTCTGGAGAAAATTTTTGAATTGAAATCATGTGACTTCCAGTCCAAACCAGTAGTTTATATATAATTAATTCTCCTAATTTCTGGTCTTGACTTTTATCTATCTAACTCAATTCTTGAGATTATGAGAGAACAGACAGATGGATGCTAGTGGGAATTTACAAGTCTGCAATTTTGAAATTTTAGCCCAATATATATTATTAAATCTTCAACTTATGTAACTTTTAATTATTTAGCAGGTCATTTTAATATCAGAGTCAATAAAATTAGATTTTTCACCTACTGTATTCTTAGTTTCTTACCTTGCTTAATGTTATCAATGTAGGTGAGCCCCATTAATGTAAAGCAGAATATGCTTAATGTGAATACATTAAGCATATTCTTCTTTACATTAATTATTATAACATTTACTGTACATGTTAAAAAGGATATGCAACAGCTAAGACAGTTCCAGTTGAATTCCACGAAGCATCTAAACACTGAAACTGAAAAAAAGCTAAAAATTCAATAATGAGTTAAATAATAATACATTTTTTTTATTAACTCTCAAAAATTCTGCCATCAACCAAATACAGTCGATTCTGTTTAATTGGACCACCGGTTAATCGGAGCAGCTGCTTTATTGGGCCAAATCCCAAAGAACAGTAACCAAACTAATAAATTAATACATAATTTAATCGCTTAATTGGGGCAGTAGCAGAAAAGAAATTTAAAAAGTTTTGATATGTTTTAGGGATCTTTTGAAAATATGTAGACACTACATACACTAATGTCATGTAGGCCTAATGATTGGCAGAGACAAAATGATTTTATCTTTCACTCGGCAGTTCAGTTTTTCTGGAGGGGGGTCACCATAGCGGAAATATAACAGGGGGATCCCATCTGAGATGGACCAGAATGCGAGCTACTGACCTTACTCTGGACTGGA
Source organism: Centruroides sculpturatus (assembly GCF_000671375.1). Taxonomy (NCBI): domain Eukaryota; kingdom Metazoa; phylum Arthropoda; class Arachnida; order Scorpiones; family Buthidae; genus Centruroides; species Centruroides sculpturatus. The sequence goes on along the minus strand of NW_019385939.1, from coordinate 130,252 downwards.
CCAGACAATCCATTTAAAAGTGAAGGGGCAAAGATCCCTGGACAAGTTTTCAAGGTCTCTCTACTGAGTTGGAAGACAGCTAGTGTTTCCTCGAAAAGTATTGTGTGCATAATTATGTCTAGATTCAAACAGCAGCCATCCGATCGTTGAGACCAGCATCCGGAGCTGAAAGATTTTATGGACACTCGTGCCGAAGTGGCCCATCTCCAAGTAAAGGAAACTGTGCTCAAAGGAAGACCGAAAAATGACTTTTGGATGAACCCTTTCCTTTCTCCCTTTTTAGTTAGAAAAATCATTCGATCAGGAACGAATCAAACAGTCAACCCTTGTGTACGTCACTACTAATATTTGGCAACACTAGCGTGATGAGAATCAGTTATCTATCATTGTGAGTCTGCCAAATTTACAGTACAAATATTTTATGTATTTTGGTTTAATAAAGCATTAAAATAGGTACCTAATTATTATTTTTACCTACGTATTACATATTTTATTTTAGAATTTATTATTAGCTCATTTAATTGGGACTTCTGCTTAATTGGGCCAAAATGCATTGATTACTCCCAACGTGTTCCAATTAAGCAGAATCGACTGTATATGATAAATTTTAAAAGCTCTTAAGTAATCTACATAATATTCATCTACAGAAATTATGAAGCAAGCAATTTCATTGAAAATTTCTATCACATACATATACGTTCATATATATTGTATATCAAAGTATCAAAATAATAATTAATAAATGCTACTAAAAATATTCATACGTAATAATTCTTTCAATAGTTCTACATTTTATTTCAATTGATTTTACGAAAACACAAATTTAACTTACTTCCGAAGGAATTTTGTACGTAAGTGTATAAATAATACGAGTCGAACTCTGTTCTTCGTCTCTTAACAATCTATAGTTATCAAAAGCATTTGTGTGAGAATTCTTTTCTAAATATTTACAAACTACAGGAGCTACTCTCTGAAGAAAACCACTTAATGAATCATAATCAATATCGACTTCTTTCAACCGTTTGATCGTACAAGGATCGGTTTGAACCTAAAAAAATATAAAAATTATGTGAAATACAATATTTTTGAAATCGTAAAAATTTTGTTTTAATTAATATAATCTCAGAAATTTTTTTACAAAATATAATAGATCTTATTAATTACCATAACACTATTCATTTCTTTAGTTTGAGTCATTGATTCTACAGATGAAATGGGATTAGTCTGAATTCCGTTTTCACTTATTGTTCTAAATAAAACAAAAATCTTATCATAAGTATTCCTCATTTGATCATGTTAATTTTATTTACAAACATTTATATTAAAATTACACAATAATTGAAAAGAAAGAAGTTATCTTTCATAAAAATTAAAATATAATTCTTTTACATTTTATTCAACTTAATAAACCTATACAAAATTAGAAAATTTTAAATTACAAATTACAAAGTTATAAATTAAATTACAAAAAATGTAATTTAATTTATAACTTTATATACAATTTAAAGATTTCTTCTATGCTCTTTCCTTTGTTTTCATCAACCCAACCCCAATTAAATGTTTGTTTATATTTCTATAAAGTCCAAACACTATTATCAAATAAATTATTGTTCTTCACTGACCACTTGATAATTGTATTAATTCCACATGTTAACAAAGAATATAACCTTTTTCTCAAAATACAACTGCAAAATTCCATGAAATGTGAATGTCACTAATTCTAAAGTAGCCACTGAATAGCCAATATTTTTGAATTAAAATTTAACTACAAATATAAATAATCACTATTGGTACATAGTTAGTATGTATATGAATTTGCACATATATTAAGTTGTAATATACATGTAATCAGAGATGTAGTAATGCATCGGCAACAGGGCAAATACCAAAGGCACAAGCACAAGGAGCACGAGGGCACTGAGTGCCCTGCAAACATATTATTTATATTAAAAAAACTAATGCATCGCCAAGGGCACCAAAAACATTGCTACAGCTCTGCATGTAATAATAAGACATTGTCTGGTAGTAAGTTTTTATATTTTTTGTAATACAGACATTATTTTGTTAGATTGTATTGTAAATTTTCTTTTGTTCTGAATGTGTTAAAAGATTTTTAATAGATTAATTTGTAGTAATGTGTTACGAGTTGTGAATAACTCACCCCAGAGTCCGTAAAACTCGTCATTTTTGATAAATTGTCACCTTCCAGTCCACATTAAGTAAAGTTTGTGGGGCTTACTGTATTTTGTAAAATTAAATTTCCAATTGCACAAAATAAAATTTAGAATTTTAACAATGTTTCATGCCTAAACTAACGATCTTATTCTTAAATACCAATTGTTTGAGCAAATATTAGTGTTTTAAAATTGTTATTTTCTGAATTTTTAGATTTCTAACATTTAAAAACGTAACATATGTGATTTAACAACTTACCAAGTTATCGCCTGATCAAATTTATGAGTCTGTCTAAATTGGTATATACTTATTTAGAATCAAACATTCAAATTGAATAAATTTCCCTACAAAGTTTAAATCGCATATTAGCATTTTCATTGCTGATAGTAACCATTTAATCAATGTATTGACTATTTTCATTCCAAAGTAAGATACAAATGAAAAATGAGAAAACCTAAAGATTTTGTTGATAAGAAAAAAGGTACTCATCATAAAGACTAGAAAAAATCAGAAATTGTGAAAGAATTTAATATTCTCTTTCTCTCTGAATATCTGAAAAACAAGAAGACCCAAGAAATAACTTCACAACAAATTAGACTAGAAAGTAATACTAATAAAAACCTCATTCAACTTAGAGCCATTTTTGTTTCCATTATTATTTAATGATAAACAAAAGTTTAAAGACAAACGTTTTCGATCTAGTCGAGATCTTCCTCGGGTCTAAGTCAAATGTAATGCGTTTCGAAATGTTAACGTATTTTGAAAAAATGAAAATCCTGATGTTAATAACTTCAATGGAAAAATAAAAATCAATCAATCAAATCATTTTTCAATGTTTTCAAATATAAAAATTTTAAAAGTTTGAAAAATAAATGATTTAGAATGGTTGTTCCTTACAACGATGCATGCTCCTAAAATATTTATTTCTGCATTAGAAAATATCATATTATTCAATAATAATCCAAAAATAATTTACATTCGACCTCCCTATAACACTGTTGATAATTCCGTTTTATATGAATTCCACGTTGTACGAGTCACTTAGATGTTACAAATACGTAAGCCGTTCACAGCCCGGCACACGTATTTGTGAAATCTAAGTGACTCGTACAACGTGGAATTCATAAAAAACGGAATTATAAACAGTGTTATAGGGGAATCGACTGGGTTAAAGTCCAGATACGTATACCGTCATGGCAGCTCATCTCTGATTCCAGCAAACAGTGGGGACGCACGTTCTAACCTATTCAAACCTATTCAAATAATTTGGTTGGTAATAATTATGGTAATTTATTAGAATAGATTAGGTTAGGTTAGAACGTGCGTCCCCACTGTTTCCTTTCTTTTGTTTGCTGGAATCAGAGATGAGCCGCCATGACGGTGCACGCATCTGGACTTTAACCATCGACTGTATATACATTTAGAATAATAATACAAACCTTTCTGTTTTCCACGATGATGGAAAATCCGAACTCTGTCCTTCACCGTCTTGAAACATCTTTCTTTCTGATGTTAATTCAAGCAATTCTTTTATATTTTAATAGCAAAAAAGACCATCCTTCTCACTAACTGCTTCTAATCAATAAAACCGGCATGGGAGTCGCCATCTTGGTTTACAATACAGCAGCGCCACCTAAAGTATAATATAATAATAATATTATTAAATATCTTTTCTGAATAACACTGTAATAAGATATATGTATATATATATATATATATATAGTATGTATATAATAATATAATATTATTATATAAAATCAGTCTATCATCAGCCGGCTGCTACATTAAGGATGTGAAGAATTCGTGATAAGCACGCGAAAATCTTTACGGTGAAAAATTAAAAAAAACTATTTGATATTATCTGTAGTCTTTCCCAAAATAAGAATGAAATTAATGTTAAAAAATAAGCATAACCATTAACTTAGCCCGAGGAGGAACGATAATCTCCCTTCGTTTAAAATTCAGCCCGTAGCGGACACCGAGCGAATTACTCGCGCCATATTGTGGAATCCGTGAGAATATACTACAGTTTTTACGTTTTTAACTACTGTAGCCCGAAATTTTTGTTATAGCTACTTGCTCGGCGTATGATTGCGATGCTGTAGCATTTTGTAACCCTCATTTGCATCAACAGCATTTGCAGAGTTGTGAAGCAATTTTAGAATTTATCCAAGTGATGAATATATTGTTTGATATGCTCAATTCAAAAAATAAGTAGACTTGGTTGAAAGATCCTTTAAATGTCAACAAGAATGAAAATATTCTTGAATAAAGCAAATGAATATATTGGTAACTTGAAAATAGGTCCAGATGGGAAAGATTTAATTCATTATTACGTTCCATTGAGAATGCGCCAATATGCAAAACAAGAAATCATTTGCTTGAGTTGGAAAGCAAGAAAAAGAAATGGAGAAATGACTGAAAACAGAAAATGTCTAATCTCTAATTACTCTATCTTTCTCTGCAAACTTTTCATTTTTACTTTATAATTATGTTTACATATTGCGCCAATTGGCGAATTCTAGGCTGTGAAATGAATGCGGACGGGTTTTATTGCATAAGGTTTTTAAAGCTCCTTCGCCTTCCTTACATTGTAATATCGATATTACAATACCACCATCACCACCATCTGATCTCACACGATTTTCGTGGACCATATTGATTCCCCGCTTCCTCCAGATTCTATTCCGACAACAATCATTCTGTACTTGAACTCGTATTAGGTATTAGTTGGACGATCATACTTATTCTTTGGACACGAGTGTTCTTTTGTTTTGTTTTTTTTTTAACTCTTTCTGCCCTGTGGGCACTAAGAGGGTTTCTTTTTGCAAGTCCATTATAGGTTCGGCCAGGCCGACAATGGAGCGGCCGGGTGGCGAGGGAGGAAACACGATATATCCGGACGGACCACGCCCGAAAAATTCCTGGAGATTTATCGACAACGTCCGGATTCGAACCAGGGGTCCCCGAGCGGTGCGCTGCCCCCTTGACCGTTCGGCCATCCGGCCGTCAAATGTTTACACTGTTATAATAAACTTGGAATTTTAGGCATTTCTGCAATATATTGAAATTATTTAAAAGCATGATGTCTTATAACTTGAGTTTGAATTTTCGAATATTTTAGCTACTGATAAACATTCAGGATCTATCACGTAGACTCCAATTTTATTCTGGGAGTCATTCCTACTTCTAAGCCCACGTGACCGCTCGACCATTCCGCCATTTCGAATAATATTAAACGCGCTTTGCTATACATCTCAATTTTTTATTAACTTACTTTTTTTTATTTCAAACGACTTTAAAACAATTTTAAAGAAATTCTTTAAAAAATAAAAATTAAAATGATAATAAAATTATAATTATATTTCTCTGTTAACACTAGGGGGCGAAGGATATAAAACAGTAAAAATGCAACATGGCGATGTGGTGTGCATCTAAAGCGTTGTCAAACGGAGGACTCGTTCGGATTCCTCTGCTTGTCGTGCAGAGATGGAGACGTAAATCACCAGCCAGGAAACCGCGATGGCTTCCCATGGCTCCGAGTAAATTATTTAGGATAAATAACCCTCCCGACATACCTAAAGAAGAATTCGAGCAGATCTTCACACTGTACCACGTGTATAAATGCAACATGAGATCCATTCAGTATGTTTTTTTTTTTTTCTTGAATTTAAAAGCTGTTTTTGGAAATTATTAAAGCATAAATTTACAGGAATTTCTTACACGAAGAGCATAAGAAGGCGACGCAGGTTGGTGAAGAAGTCGTAGAAAGAGCAAAACAAGAAGAATTGGAGCACCAACGTCTTATGGAAGAAAATAGATTAGAAAATGAAAGAATGCTAAAATTAAGGTATATATTCTTGTTTATTTGTAGAACGAAAGGTAAGATTCGACCTCTGAATGAGGGGTTTCGCACCCCTAGATTCTATACGAGCAAAAAAATCAAAGGAACCATAGCTGTATGTGCAACTCTTCGTGATATATTCGCTTCCAAATGTCAGTTTTTAATATATATTGGTATACTGCCTATTCTCCGTGTCGTCGAGGCAAGCTTTGACCGACGCTTTGTATGTAGTGCGCTTTGGTGCCCGGATAAGTGCAAGCCCCCCACATGCCTCTGAAACTATATAACAGAGTACTCCATGACATGGTCAAATGGGCTACTCGAAGCTGGCATAGTTGTGTGGTCTAAACGGTTAAATGCAATAGTCTTGGCGGAGCCACGACTTACAATCTCGTGCAACTCTATTTTGGGGCCGTATCTGGTCAATGGCGGCTTGTAGAGGTATGGTTCCTTTGACTTTTTGCTCCTATAGGTGTGCTCTACGGCTCCGATAATGTCCCGACCGTATCTTTTGGAGCTTGAATTGAGCCAAATGAAATTTATGCAACACGGTTGTGTGGATTTTTATTGATATAAAATCAATCGTCAATTCTTACACATTTCACTACATTTCTATGTTAGATCATAGAAAAAAACAAAAAATATAAGACAGTTCTGTGTCAAAAACACAGCTCGATAGTTCTGAATAAATTAATTGGTTGAACCAATAATGGTACGATGCACAAACATTATTCTACTTACTTGGATGAAAAGTGTTTGACAGTTTGTTATGAAATTACATACGTTTTTCCTCTTCTACTGGTTACATTGTCGAAAAAACTTTCCTTTTTGCTGAAATCATGCCTGTTGCATCCTATATCGTTTCAGAAGTCACTTTGAGTCTAAACAAAATGCTGAATATACAGTTTAGTCAGGCAACACAAATTTATGGTTAATCGGGCTTCGGGAATTGAAAAATGCAATGTCGTCGACTTCATCCTTGATTTTTGTCGACACATTTTTTATTGGTTTTTGTTTTGCCTGGGCTCACTTGTATAGATAACTGCCTTTTTTACTTGTAATTCATACATGACAATCAATTCTGGGTATCTATCTGTGGTTTCAACAAAATTACAACAATAATTCACACACTTTCCTTCTAGTCAGAGGTCAAAAAATGCAGAAGGAAATGAGAAAAAAAATATTTTTGCATTTTTAAGTCTGTGACTAATGGTAGAAATGATGATGATAACTGTTTGGCTAAGGACATCACGAAGGGTTGGGTGAGGGGAGAGCACGCAGCATGCACTATTTGTTCAAATTGTTGAAGGCAACCACTGCTGGCCGTCCCTGAAATATTTACACCAGTCAAACATTACCACATGCATTGATTCATCCTTTTCTTATGCCACCTTCATCATTTCATAGGTTTCTGTTACAGTTTTGCCAAGCTTGTAATAAAATTTGATATGTGCTTGTTTCGTTGCAAAACAAAATACGTTCTTGTCTACTACTAATCTGGTACTGAGAAACTTGCACACGAGGATTCATACAAACTATTTTGGCCTTCAATTAATAGATGGTGCAAATGGACATTGAAGTTTTAAGTAAAATAATAATTATGATACATAAAAGAAAGTAAAAATATATTCAAATGTCAAGATTCTTGAATATCTCCTTGCCTGTCCTGTGAGCACTAAGAGGAACATTTGGCCAGGTGGTGAGGGACAAGGTCTGATATATCTGGGACAGACTATCCACAAAAATTCCCAGGAGTTGTTGCCAAAATTCAGTCTTGGATCCTTAAGCCTGGACTCCACATTACCGGAATCTGCGACGTAATCGTAAAACTGAAAGCCAAACTGACGAAACTTTCAGTTGGACAGAAACAAGACTGAAAGCAGAGTTAAAAATTATTTAACTTTTCCGTTTTCGTCCCGCGCTTGTCTTACTGCAACCAATAAAAACGCAAGGATTTGTGATGCATAGTCACGTGTAGTTTGATTGTCATAATGGCAGAAAGTGTAGCGAAAACGATGAGGAAACAAATAGATTTGGAATTCTTCATCGAAGAAGTTAGAAAATACACATGTCTGTACAACAAAAAATGTAAACAATTCAAATATTATTAACAATGAAATTGTTAATAGTATTTGTTAATAATTTATTAACAATGAAATTGTTAATAAATGCAGAGAAATCTTGGCAAAATCCGTAGCGTCGTCCATGTTTGACTCTACGACAATTACAGAACTGATCAACAGATGGCGCATTTCTAGTGGTGTCAAGTTAAAACGAAAACTCTATATGTTTCAGTTCTGTTTCTGAGTTTCTGTTTTCAGGTAATGTGGAGTCCAGGCTTTAGAGTGGTAGGCCAATACAGTAACCACATTGATTCTTGTTAAGAGCACTATAGTTTTGTTTTGTTTTGTTTTGTTTTTTTGTACTTCCCATTATATTAATTAGCTTGTTGTTGTTGTTAGAAATGAAAGGCTAGAAAAAAATTTACAGAAGGAAATTGACGACTTACTTCAAATAGAACTTGATGTTGAACAGCAAAAGTTAGAAGAAAAAGAAGAGGCAGAAAAGCTTGTTTTGAGAGAGATGGTTTGTATAAGTTTATACTGTCGTAATACAACAAATTAGTGTTTGATGATTATTTTGTAATATTTTTACATTTTATTTATAGGAATTATCGAAATCATTCATCCGCGAAGATACATTAGACGAAGCCATAGCGCAAGCTTTAGATAATCCAGTCAATTATAATTTTGCAATAGATTTGAAGGGTAATATTTATTGGGAAGATGAAAAGATCATTCCATCAAATGTCAAAATATATGTAGATAAATCCGAAGAAGAAATTTATTAATTGTAGATGTTACGACTTAGCATAATACAGTAATTCATTTATTCAAATATCTATTCTTGAAAACATTTTTTATTACTTTTATTACAGAAAGAAAAAAATGAATACCACCATAAAATTCATATAAAAAAATAATTTCTCCATGCTACACCAACATACATATGAAGATATTAAATCTTTTGTTTAAAAAAAATCTTCTCGACAGAAGAATTAAGATGAATACAGAAAGACTACTTCCATTTTAAAGATTAAAATCCAAAAATGAAGTTTTAATGGCTGTTAGGTTATTTTAAATACAATTCATACAAAATTGTTAAAGCTAAATGAAATTTTAAATATACGATCCGACACTCATGGTAATTTTTGCCTTCTCAAGACTACATAAACAATCTCAAGTTCTTAAACATTACAATAATGTTAAAAACACCAATGAAATTTTCTTAATTGCACAATTTCATCACCAATAAACATTCCAAGTCAACAATCTTGCGTTAGTTCCATATTAGTTTTTCACACCTAAACACTTAAAATAAATATAAGTATCAGATTCAGATATAAAGTACATAAATATTTTAAAAATTTGTACTAGCTTTTATTCAAAATGAAAAATAAAGATTGAATATATTCATTAATTAATTATAACACGAGCAGAAACAGTATATTGCTTTGGTAAAAATAATTTATATGACAAATTGTTAAGAAAGTTCGGATAGTCAATATAACAAAGAAAAAGTAATATTTAAATTATTTTATGGTAGTAAACCTGTTAAATGACATAATTCAGTTACATTAAGTCCATAAAGTTTATAAAATTTGATAATTTAAAAATTTAGCTGCCTAATGCTACTTTTTGAGAATATAAATGTTCCAGTTTCACTCTCATTTTTTCATATTTAAAAACTAATCACACAGCAATTTCCACGTAATCTTTTTCATTAATTTACAATATTAACTACTAAAATTTTGTTAAAATTGTGCAATTTTATATGGAATACATATTTTGTGCATGACAATTTTTAATTGTTTAAAAATTACACACTAAATTGTTTAAAAAATTTTCGAGTTACGAGAAAATGCAATGCTCTTAGAAAATTCACGACAAAGTTACCATTACAGGAGATATATGGAACGAGTCAAAATGCTAAAATGTTAATTATAAACATTTGATTCGCGTCTAAACATTAAAACCCATATTTATTTAACTGCTGCTTATTATTCAAAAATACTGCAAATTAAATGTTGGCACCTTTATAGTAGGAGAATAAAATGAAATTTTATTTTGCATATTTCTCGCCAATAATTGTTGAATAATCTAATTTAATTTTTATCTTAATAAATATGTAGAAATTAAATTAGGATATAGTATTTGGTTTCCTTTTCATTCAAATGTTCTAATTATTGGAATGGTTTCTACATATAATATATACTAAAATTTTTGTCAAAAGTATGATATTCAAGTGATTTTATGTAAGTAAATTGCCAAAGAAATTAAAAATTTTCAATCATATTTTACAAGTCACATTACAAGACAAGATAGTAATTTTAGTATATTAATACTTAACTATACAATTATTCAAAACATTCATTAAAATTTCACATCACAGTTATTAACATTCACTCTATCTTATTATCTAATCTAATGCTCTTAAAATTTTAACAAAAAGAATAAAAGTTTTCAAAGGTAAAAAGTAAGTAGTTTTGATTTATCACATTCCCAAGCTAATCTTAATCAAATTCCGTTTCCTGTCAACAACAGCAAAGCAACACAACTATATAACAACAGATACGAATAAACAAATATAGCGTTGCCATTATACATCATTTAAATAACTTTCATCATCGATTACTATTACACAACTATATTTACAAAATAATTTTCTATGCCAAGAACTGGAAGAACTTTTGGTTTAGAATATGGAAGATGCAAAGAAATCATTTTTCACAACTGGATTCTTTTGATAAATATCTAAAAATATAAGTAGATAAATGAGTTATCTTCTAAGTTATTCGTAAAAATGTACATCATTGGTAAAATTATAAACTTGATTTTTGATCTCGTTGTATCACTAATGAAAAAAACGCTTTCGATTCTACAGACAATGTCAATATCACAGTCTACACAAATATAATAATTTACATATTGGTCCCAGTTAATTTCATTGCAAAGACTCCGAGTAAATTACTCGATCAAATGCAAAAATTTATAGTTTTCACTGCACAATGTAATCTTTGTAGCCTCTTAATAATTTCAGATGCTTTTTGAGTTGTTTCACTAAGTCGACGGGCTGCACCAAAATAGATATGTCTCGACCCACTGCGTTTAACCTGTCGGATATCTGAAATAATAAATGGTCGAAATTTTTATCGGAAGAAAGTAACCTAATGGCATCAAAATGACTTCTTTACAAACCTCATTATCTTTGAAAAAAAGATTTAAAGGCCTATGGTTGATTTCTGTCAGGACCCAATTACACGAACCGCTTCCGTCGACCGTCGGAGCTTTTGCGGGCAAACCGTGCTTAAATGCTAATCCATCTGGCTTTACTTCTTTAATCTACAACCAAAAAAATTGCTGAATAAAAGCATAAAAAGTAAATATTTTCTATTGTGAATATATAATATTTCATTGTTTTATATGCTTGACTTTTAACACAAAGTATCACACATTTGTTTATCCTTCATATGTGTTAAATTTTGGAATAAAGTGTCTAAAAATCCAAGTGCCTATTGTTTATGAAGCATATATAAATCTCAAAAATATCCCAATAAGGAAAAAAATCTTTTGACAATAAACTTAATATTCTGTTACAAATAAATAATCTGTAATTCTCGTATTAGCAATTTATTTCTCGAATTGCTTTAAAATGAAAATAAAACAAATTTCACTTTCTTATAAAATTTGGATCCTAATAAGTCTAGAAAATGAAGAAGTGTCCAATTCAAGATCAGTTAGGTAGAGGATTTAATTAAATATATAGCTAGTTCTTAATAAATCCTATAAACTTTATATTAATAATTATTCTCATATACATTAGTTTCTTTCCCAATTAATAAAATTTAAATGATAAATTGTATAAATTAATTATGTATGTGACTACAATTAATAAAAAAGTGTTTCGTTTGACTGCTAAAATTCATCATTTTTTTAGGTGGGACAAAATCTAAAATGGTAAAGTTGCCAAATTAATCTATGGAATTTTTCTATAAAATGACAGATCCCATTTATTTCAGAATTTCTTACAAATTCAAGAGATTTAACATTGTACATTGATAGTAAAATTAAATATAATACAGCTTTTAGTTAATTGTATATTTTAAAAAAATTAAAATTTACGTAAATGTTTAAATATTTTTGTAATATTAAAATCTACAATAATTAAAAATATATGTAAGTTTAATAACAATTTTACTAATAAAACATTCTGAAAAAATGATCATTATTATACACAACTACAAGGACCATAGAAATGTATATTTCAGTTAATTTTTTAAAGTAAATTACATTTACTTAAAAAACTAACAGCTTATGCAAAATTTATTATTATTATTTTTATTTTTAACTGCTTTGTGGGCACTAAGAGGGCCTTTTCTTTAGCAATGGGTCTGGCCAGGCCCACAATGGGTAGTGAGAGATGGGGCCCAACATATCAGGATGGTCCATCCCCCTAAAAATTCCTAGGGTTTTCAATCCTAGATCTTCCAGAGTGGTAGGTTGCACCTTAAATATGTATGCAGTTGAGTCCATCTTATTATAGTTAAAAATTAATAAAGCGTTGAAATACCTCTGCTGTATTTCCTTCTCGAATAAGCCCAAGATCTTGTCCATCGTATTGTCTTTTAATAGCAAGTACACATCCATGAGGAACTCTATGCACTACAAATTCTACCTAAAAAATTTTAATACAAAGAAATTTACTTAAAATTAATATAATAAATTGTCTAAAAGATTATTTGTAATGCAGAGGCAACATGGAGTTTGTCTCTACCAATACAAAAGCAAAGCCTAATTAAAGCAAGCAGAAGTCAGACGAATTAAATAAATTTGATGTTCTAATATTATTCAATAAAAATTATGTTGAGGAATTATAAATCAGCTATAGATATACGGTATAGACTGTATATCTATAGCTGCTTTAAATGGCAGAATTGTTTGTAGAAAACTAGTGCAAATCAATACTTGTATATCTACAGATGGACAAAGACTCATCAGTTTAATTAATAAATTTTTAAAATACAAATATTCTCAACAATACCAATACAATAAAGTCATATTTTATACACATTTACATAATTTTTTATATTAAGCTATTTCAAAATCTCATTTTATGTACAAAATTTGAAATATGAATCCCAAAAGCTTTGATAAGAATAGCAAATTTAAAAATTAATGTGTATTTATGCTCTTATAGTATTTTGGTGTGCTACTTTAGCCTCTAAACATTCATGTTGTTATAATTAAAATCTTTTTCATATCTCATAACAATGGTACGTTCATAAAATCGAACAAGTTAAACGAGAATGACATCATCGTTATTCTTATTTTGTTAGACTTTTCGAACGATTCGTTTATAACTAAATGGCTGTTTCTAAAATCGAAGATACGAATGTTGCTAGTACAGCCTTATCCGAAATATTTTTCTTAGACTGTTTCGGGTGAACAGTTACTTCAATCATTTCACCTTTTAATTCACAATTTAAACACTCGAGTAGATTTAGAAACATCGATATCGTTGGGCGCCATTTTCTTAACAAAGTAAACTAACTCTTTCCTTTGTAAACTTCGTTAGAGTTTCATTTGAAATGTCATCACTGCAGAGAATGCGCACTGAGCGATACTACTACTTTTCGAACAATTCATTACTAACGCATTTAACTTGTGTGACTTTACGAATGTACCCAATATCATCAAAAATTTCACTGAACACCTTCAAGTGTGCTAGTGCTAGTGCTTGTGAGAAAAACACACTCAAAAATCAACAACTTTAAGTTCAACGTAAGGAGAGATTGTACTGTACATTCTAATTTGGCACCTATTAGATCTATTGTTCCTTCAGTGCTGACAGACTATGATTATGATTAAGAGTCTGATTTATTTGCACAGGGCTTAAAGCAGTCATGGCGGTGAATATAAGTGAGAAAAGAGAGTCCACACTGAAAAAAAGCTAATAGTGTTAAAGTGAAGTAAAAGAACTTTATAAAAAAACACACATATTTTGTACCAATAACATTGCATATGATATTAGATTGATTATTAATTGGACTGAAAAAATTCAAAGACTTCTTTATCTACATGGCAAGGTAAAATTTTTGTTAAATAAAGATTTTATTGATAAAATAAATGCTGAATTATTTCATGCACCTTGTAGTAGTAAAATTATTTTTGCTGTGTACAATATATAAATATTTCACAGAATTATAATAATAAATTATTAAACTCACTATTAACGGTTGATGTTTGATGGCTTTCTGGGCTTCTTGTACATTGTGTATTCTATGGCCTGCAATGCTAATGATACAATCACCAATGTGAAAAGTATTATGAAGTAAAGGATGTTCTTTTTGTTTCCATCCTGCTACCCTTAAAAATCAAATCGAATATATAAATTTAAAAATAAAACAAAAACATAACTTTTCTATAATTTATATATTTTAAACCATTTTTATATTATTTTACTTAATTTTTCATAAGTTGATACCTGTTTATAATCAAAACTGAACACCTTCAAACTTTTCCATCTTTATTCAAAAGAAATTTCTAAAAGCAATTTAATTTGTTGATTTAAATATTGCTTTTCTTAAATACAAATCAGTTATGGGTAATTTTCTCTCAAATTTCTTACACAAAATAATAAATATAATAATAATAGTAAATGACTAAGATCAAATTAACTTTTTACTGCATTAATTTATTTATTACTTTCGAATTATTTGAAATTTTGTTTGAGTCACAGCAAAGATGTTTAAAAGGTAATTAATAACATGTTAATAATACGACCAATACAATACTTTCCTCACTTATTTCTAGCCGTTTATACACGAGTACGAACATTTCTGGCCTTTGTAATAGGCCTTCTTCAGGTACGCAGAAGGCCGAAAATGTTCGTACTCGTGTATAAATGGTTAGAAATAAGTGACGAAGGTGTTGTACTAAACATCTTAAAATAGTTCTAGCTACAAATGCATAGAACTGTTAAAAATATGCAAAACTATATTATGATCCTGTAGAAATACTCTTTGAAGTGTTTCAATTGAGATTTTTTGATAGAGTTATGTGCATTGGATCAATATGTAATGTTCAGCTTTAAATTATGAACAATTTTGAGAAAACAAGCGATTAATATCTAAAGATTATCATTTGTAATATACAGTAAATGTTGAAATAAAAAATTTTGTATTTTAGTTATATTTCTATAACAAAAGTTAAAATATTAAAATTAAAATCTTACCAAACTGCACCAAAGCAATCTACAAAAGCTATAGTATTTACACAATCTTTTTTTCTCAGCATTAATCTTACTCCACTTTTATGAGTTATTTCCTTCTGTAATTTTCTAACTTGAGTTTCTTTTAGAGATAATGGTCTTCCATTTTCATCAAGAAATGAATTTTCTACATTTGTCCCTTGCTATAAAAATAAATATATAAATAATAATAATAAAAAAACTCCAGTAATGAAGTTATTATATTTAAATACATAATATTAAAATGCAATTTTATAAAATTAACGTTAAATTCTTTCTACTCGTAATACATAAATTTTAAAGAACTGATTATAAATGTATTATTTTAAATTAGTTCATAGCTTGTAAAATTTTATCAATATCGTTAATCTGCAATAAAAATTTTATAAATTTTATTATGAAACTTTCCTGAAGCAAGTCTGAGGCAAAGTGCAAAAAAAGATCATCTCTATTTCAATTTTAAAAAGGTGTTACTCCTGTCTCCTAACTCTTCAAAAGATGTTACCCTTCCAAAAGCATCACATGTACATGCACGTTTGTAATGTGATTCCACCTTACACTATGATTAGAAATTGGATACAGAGCATGGAGATGAAAGGAAATCATCTGTTATAACATTTTACAATCAAACAAAAAGTAGAGTTGATGTTGTGAACTTGCAAGAACCTAGATGTGTCACACATTTCTAAAAACTTTTGGCACTCACCAAATTTTTTTCTATGCTAAATCATACTGAATAATGAAATAGAAAAGAAAAAAACTAACAAAGAAGAGATTATTAAGAAATTAAGACTATCATTA
This sequence comes from Centruroides sculpturatus, assembly GCF_000671375.1. NCBI lineage: Eukaryota > Metazoa > Arthropoda > Arachnida > Scorpiones > Buthidae > Centruroides > Centruroides sculpturatus. The sequence continues at coordinate 114,123 of NW_019385939.1, read as the reverse complement.
GTAGAAGAAAACGTAAGTAACAGAGACTACCCCGGGACTTATGTAAACAACTTTGTAAACATCTTGGAGAAACTCAAGAAACACTTCCAAAATGAGTTAAAATAGTTAAGAGATGCTCTGAGTGTCCAAGAAATGTGTATTTGTAAGACTCAAAATATGTACATAAAATGTAATTCACCAACATGTCAAGAACACTCATTCTATATACAACAAGTAAAATGGCAAAACTGTATTTGGGACAAGACTATGTCTCGTAAACAGAATCACTTTGATGCTCAAGGCAGGTCTTGTTCTCATTCTCTTATCTTCTTCAATATCGCTGCTTTTGGGCGTGATTGTTCAAACTTCGCCGGCCACAACCACGAGATCGTCCACGATGCATCTTCGATGAAATTAACTTATCTAATTTCAAAATTTCTCTCCATTGCGTGTCGGCCCAGGTTGAATTTTTGTCGATGTGTAACGAAAAGTTCCCATTTTTGAAAAAAATAATCATGGCTATTGTATCGTCCGAAATTATTTTTTTATTTTGCACATAAAATATACAGTTTAACCCGACTATAACATCATCGAATGTAACGACGACCCTAATATAACGTCAAATTTTTATCGGTCCTACAATTTTACTATACTAGATAATTTTAAAAAAAAGTCCACTTGTAATGACATGAAACCATTTTAACATCATAAAGCACTCCCAAATTTACAAAATTAGATTACAAATTTTATTTAACCTAGAAGAAACTACATGTTCAGTCCTAAGGTCAGAGTTCACTTCTTAGAATGATTGCGGGTGGTACTCTCCCCTACCTGACTTCGGTGGGGTGAGGTGGCTGTTTTGCCTGTTGATAGAAAAGGGTCGCCATTTTGGATTTTATTTTGACTCGATTCTCAGTCCCCCGACTACCTACGAGTCTGGATTTTTTTTATGCGTGAATGATTTGGGCAACTAGTACTCTGTGCCAAATATCAACTCTCGACATGTACTCCTTCATACCTCTATGATGGTAAGAAAATCGGGCAGTACAATTTTATAAACAAGACATAGTCTTGTCAACAAATGCATTGAATTATGCAGCATATCATTTCACCAACACAGACCATAAAAATTAATTCTCCTCTTATTATTTAAATATTTTGTCTTGATTTTACTAATACATATTAAAATTTTATTACAAAAAAGGATATTTTAAAAATCGGTTCTACATACAGTTTCAATTTTCAGTTAGTCGGAAGTAGATAAGTTTTTGTTTGTATCTTTCACAATAGATAATTTAGTTTTAAAAAAATAAATCTTTATTTTAGCTCAGTCTGTACTTAATAACAAAATGATGAAAAACTATTTTAAAATGCATTTTTATTCCGATGATATATTTATGAATAGATAATGTTCAGGGTAAAATTAACCCCACATGATTCAAGGAGTGACTTTTATTCGTCTGGATCGCAGAAGATTAAAATTCCTTGAAAAGTCAGATCACAGAACAACTGGTCTCTCTATTACTAAAATGCAATTACAATTTACAACAGCAAAGCGAGATGTTTTGTTTTTTTTTAAACTCTTTCCACTCTATGGGCACTAAGAGGACCTTTTTCAAGCTCATCATGGGTTCAGTCAGGCCCACAAAGCAACCAGGTGGTGAAAGGATGGAGCCTAACATATCCATGAAAAATTCCTGTGGGGTTGCTTGCCTGAAATCAATCTTAGAATCAAGTGATTTTATTACAAAAAAGAATATAACTGTATGACATTTAGATGGTATAATTTAAAGATTAAAAACGAAAGAAAAAAAAATCCTAAAACCTGCCAAAATGGAAAAAATATTCAGTACAATGCAATTTCAATTTACATAAGTTTTACTGTAGTTACAATTATCATAGTCATTTTATACTCAAGCAATTTGAGTTATTTATAATTATTATTTATATATAAAAATAAATTTTATTTTTGTTATTTATGGAAAATTTTTGTAACTTTTTAACTCAAATATATTATATTCAGAGAAACTTTTTTGTTCATAAAAGTTTGTGTGACAAACTGATTATAATTTGATAACTTTTCCTTTGCATAATCCCTGCTATAGATGCAAAATTTCCAAAAATCAATTAATTCATTATTTTATCTAATTAAAAATGTTCTAATGCTAATCTTCAGCAATTTTTTACTTTATGTTGTTTCTTAATGATATTGAAAACTTTTGAAGTCAATTTATAAACTGATTTCTCATTAGACTTTCAAATAATTTCAAGAAAAAATTGTACCCAATTAATATAATCAAAAATGCAATTTTATAAAATTCTAAAGTTCAGAAGTTGAATAGACAAAACACTATTGTAAAGACAGCTCAGATACAGTGATTTATTAAAATAGTGATAGTATAATACAAAATAGTATAGTATATATATAAAAAAGTATAGTGATAGTATAGTATAAAAAAGTGATTTATTAAAATAGTGATAGTAAAATAGTATATATAAAGTGATCGACAGATACAGTGATTTATTAAAATTACCTATCAGAACAATACATAAAAAAACTGATATAACTATAAAATTATAAATTTAAATTAAAATATAACTTACCATATTTTGGCATTGATTATAAAATAATCCATCATAAGGAGGTGGACCTTCTTCTAATGGTAGTGGAGCTTCTGTCCTAGTACTTTGACTTCTACTTTGTTCTTGATTATGTGCAGATTGGGATGTTCTGTTCAGATTGTTTTGACCCGATTGTCGGTTTTCGGGTAAAGAACCAACAGAAATTCTTCTAGAAGGAGCAATATTATTTGGTGTAAGCGGCACATTTAAAGATGGTTCAGAAACAGACACTGCATCCCTCAATGTTCTGAGTCGCCTTGAAGTCATGTCAGGAGATGGAGTATATTGTGAATGATGGCCAGTAACTTCACTCATGGATGACACAGATGATCTTGCTAAGGGTACAGAACTTTTTGAAGAAACTTCACTTTCAGATCGTCTCTGTTGTACAACAGACGGATTTTCGTAATTAGGATTACGGATACCTCTAGAAGTAAATGTCTGACTAGGTGAAGAAGCATTTACAAAAAATAAGGGCTCGTATAGAGAGTCACTTTCAGAAGTTATAGGAGATGTCGGAAGAGATAATGCTCTATTATTTAACACTGGTAAAGATTCTGAAAAGCAATCATCTTGATTTGAGTCTATTTCTAGATTTTGAACTGCAGCATTTTCATACAAGTTACTAGAGACAAAATCAAAATTAAAAATATTTGAAGTAGATGAAACAGCTGCATTTGAAGCACCTTGTCCTTCTTGGGTTACTACAGTTGGAATTACATTATTTGAATGCGGAGAAGAATTTACTGCAACAGAATTTTCATTTACACTTCTAGTATTAGTTGATTGAACAGGTTCTGAATGTCTTATGTGTTGATAATCTCTCTCATTATGTTGAATTTGATCTAATAAAACAACATGCATTAAAAGAAGTTGATATATAAAAGTAAAATATATCTTATCTGTACAAACATATATTTATAAATAGAATATAAAGTGATCACTCGTTTCTAAATATTTAATAACATTTTACCTTCTGTCTGTTGTGTAGGAGTAAGTTGTTGTTGAGGAATACATTCAAGTTTTGGTGTACCGGGTTCTCTGCTGTATACATTATCCTTTGGCTATATTAATTAATACTACATTAATCAACAAAAGCGTGTTTTATTTCCTCATATTAAAATGCATAAATAATTGTAATACCTCTAAAATTGACATTTCTCTCAATTTAACTTTCAGTGTATCCATCCATTCAATCATCTGCTCTCTAAATTATTAAAGTTATGGAAAAATAAAATATTATAAATCAAATGTTGTTCTATAATTAGAGAAAGTTAGTCTTATCGGAATTACAGTAGAACACATCTATTAGAAAGTCCCTTAATAGTAAGATTTGTTAAAAGCAAGATATTCTAATACACCGAGAAAATCTTGTACATTTTAATGTAAAGTAGTTTGGCTAATAGCAAATTGCATATTGGCAAAATTTTCCTACTAGAAAGCTATTTTCGTATACCATCTATGAACTTTGTCTATTGTCATAACATGCCATTAGGTAAACTCTCTCCTACCTGCCTCCTTTTATTTAATGAAATGGATTACACATCCTACACTTGCTGTGCTGCAAGGACTGCATATTTGACCTCGAGCTGAGAAGATGAAGAATGACAAGCAAAAGGCCAAGACGTGATTTGGATTTAAAACAAAAATATAAAATTGTGCAGTTGCTTAAAAATGGATGGAAGCAAAAAAATGTTGCTGAAAAGTTTGTTGTTTTTTATGCATTAAATACTAAACATGCTAAAATGAAATTGAAAAAGAGTTTGAGCTTGAAAAGACAAAGTCAACATTCATGCGGCACAAACATTTTGACATGGAGAAGGTAGACCAAGTGCTGCTTGAATGATTTCACAATGTACCTGCTGGCTGAGCTGAAATATCTGGACCTTTGCTCCAAGAAAAAACAAAACAATTTGCATGAAAAATGCAGTATAGTGAAGAAAAATTGAGTAAGATCAATATGAATTGAATTAACCATTTCAAATCACAACATGCAACCATTGTAAAGACCTTGCATGGAGAGGCAGCATCAGTTTCAAGCAATGTTGTTGCTGATTGAAAAACCAATATCCTGCTAACAATTTTACACCAGTATAATCTAGCAGACATTTTCAATGCTGATGAGTTTGGGTTATTTTGACAGCTATTACCAAATAAAACTCACAATTTCAAGATGCTATGTGTGCTGGAGTCAAGCTGTTCAAAGAACACATCAGTGTCCTTTGTGGTGCCAGTGTACTTGGTGAAAAACTTTTTTTTACTTGTAAGAAGAAAGAGCAGGATGGTGCGCAAGATATGGTGAGCATATCTCTGTCATGTACGAGACAAATTGATGTTCCTGGATGACTGGAGAGTTGTTCACATACAGAATGAACAAACAGCATGATGACACAAATCAGTGAATGACAGTTGAATTCAGAATAAAATTTAATGAATACTTAGATATTGATGCAAACCTTATCACAGCTGAAATGTGCTCCGAAGAAACAATCCTGTCTGCAGTATGCAAAGATGAAATTCAAGTGATGAAGAAAAAAGATGAAGAAGAGACAATAAATGAAGCTGTGATCATGCCCACCTGTGCCCAAGCATCTGAGGTTTTGGAAACATTGAAAAAGTTTCTCGAATCCCATTATAATGGCTTGACTGCACTTCACTCTTTGTACAACTTTGAAGAATTTTTAATAAATTTGTCCATTGATAAAAAAAAATGCAGACATCAATTACAGATTTTTGTAATAAATTGTAAATAATTAAGAAATTAATAAATAAATACAGTACTGTATTCTGAAGGAAGTTTGTTTATTAGCAAGTTCACCTATTAGCAAAGGTTTTTCATGGAAAAAAGAACTTTCTAATAGATTAATTCTACTGTATAAATAGAGTAATGTAGAATGGAATATTAACAAAACAAATGCTTGCCTAGATGAAGCTGCTATCCGAAGAATTTCAGTACCCAAGGTAATAACAAATTCATGATCATTTTCTTCTTGAGGATAAATTGAAGGAGAAATATGAAGACAATTTATCAGTGAGATACTCATTGTAGGATTATGAGAATATGCACTACGACGATTATCATAGAATTCTAAAAGTGGCTCTTTATCATTATGCACACAAAACACCATCCATTGTTTTTCTGGCTTGGGAATCTGAAAATAGTTATTTAAATCTAGTTTTATTTTAAATAATGTAACAAATATAACATCTACACTAAGTAAGTGTATTCTAAACAAAGCTCTGCACTATGTAGTTTTATTATAGTATTTTTACAATTGGTTTTAAAACTATAGCAATAGCCATGGAAATTGCACCACCTATGGTATATACCAAAAAGCATTCAGCAGATATGCAAAGTAGCATACTTAAGCTGTGAATATGATTTTTTAATGATAACATATGAAAAGAAACCAAATAAGAATGCAATTTATTACATATAACATTGTACTTAAGTACAGTGGTGCCTCGTATAACGTACTTAACCCGTTCCAGGTGCATGTCCGTTAAGTGAAAAGTCCGTTATACGAAACGCATTTTCCCATGGAAATACATGTTAAAACATATAATTCGTTCCGCGGCATAAAATAACCGTACTGTACTATAAAAAAAATGAAAATGGAACAGTCACCAATTATGCCTAGTAGTCAGATGTCGTGAGGAGGAGGTGGAGTAACACTTTCTTTACACATTCATACAGATACAGACTTTTTACACATTGCAGAAGGTCTCTTTTTATTGTTTTTAATCGGAGTCAGATTCAGGAGAGGCTACCAGAGCTTGCAGGGTCATCTCCTCTTGTTCCATCCTTTGATTTTTGGCAGCTGGCTTCTTGAAAAACATGTCCAAGGTGGTCTGTTTCTCTCTCTTCTTCAACACCTGTCAGAAATGATGGGCAAGGGTGTCATTGTAGAGATCATTGATCCTGTTGGCCTCAGCTCTGTTTGGATAATGAGTGTTGGTAAACTCCTGAACCTCTTCCCATTTGACAAGGAAGTTTTTGTCAACTTTCACTCCTTCTGATGATGTCTTGCATTGTTTCAGTTGAAATCACTTTTCTGTTTTTTTAGAAACCATGATTTGCACATGAATAAACTGAAACACTTGAATAAATTGCTAAAATAAATACCTTGCACTGAGGTGATGTACGTAATAAACAAGGGAGCAAGCCGAATCTCAACGGGAGCTCTGTACTTCAGATATACTAATAATATATTCTAATAATACTAATATATTATAAAAATAGCAGATTGTCATTGGCAACGGCAAAAGAGTGGAAACATCATTCGCACTTGTTCGCAGTAAGACCGTTGTTCGCCTCACGTAACTGCTGAATGGAAAGTCTGTTGTTCGAAGCCAGTCCGTTGCTCGAGTCACGTAACGGCCAAACAGAAAGTCCATTGTTCACAGCGTCCATTATTTGAGGCGTACGTTATACGAGGTACCACTGTATATGTTATTTTAAATCACAGTCTCATCAATACTGTTAACAAGAATAGTTACAAGAACTTGTCACTTACAGTTATGGAAGAATAAAAGAAAGTTCACTGTATATGTTGACCTAAATAAATTCACCACATCCAAAAACCTTTGTAACTCCAGTGATATGTGTTTACACACCAGTGAACATTTTCGACCCCATCTGGGTCTTCATCAGGCTATGGTTATATGGAATTTGAATGTATGCAGAATGGAACAACAAAACTAAACGAATGCGATTTAAACTTTAGAAAAAACCAAATTTAAGAATAAAATGGAACATTACCCACATGCTGAAACAACGGTTAAGCACACGCCACTTCACATTTGTGAAACGTTGAAAACATACAAAATATACATAATCCAAACCCAGATGAGGTCGAAAACGTTCACTGGTGTATAAACACACATCACTGGAGTTACAAAGGTTTTTTTGGATGTGGTGAATTGTATTTCCTCCGGTGTTTATGAAGAGGTTCATTTCTTATACCTAAATAAATTAACATAAACTATTATTTTTCATTGAATAGGATTTAATAGTTAAAGTCACCTCAATTCTTAATTAACAGTTTTGCAGCGCTAACATAGTGGGTGAGTTTCTTCAAGTATACCAGCAATGGCTTGCAATCAATGTAAAATTCAAACAATTCTAGAAATTAATTTAGAGCTTTATATATTATTAATACTGAAGTAATTAATTGATTATTATTAAAAAAACCTTGTTCAATAAAATTTGATCAAGAGAAGAAACAACTTATTAATATGCGTGATTAAAACATTGTTAACGATAATATGCAATTTACTGTATAAATTTTAACTTAGGTAATAAGGATTCACATCCTACTGGGAGCCGAATACAGTATATAGACATCGGGAACACCTTGTAACTTCTGCATTCCACCAAGAAGTTGAATTTAGCTCTAGTCCTCGTTAGGACTAGCACAAGTCTTCTATATAAATTAGCCGGCATAGCTTATCGTTCAAACACTGCAAGACTGGAATAAAGTACGTCATAAAAAATGCAAACCTTTGAACCTTACAAATGAAATTTCAGCATAGTTTAATGCAGTGGTTAAAGGTTAAACAAAATGAATCTGATATTAGAATTATTACTTATTCACAAATAATAAATCTACTTCCAATGAAATAAATGATTGTAACTGGAGATAAAATTAAATACCAATTATCTGCATTAATTGATGTTGATGGTTAAATGTCAACTTGTAGTAATTTTTGTTTTTGGCTGTGTCAACTAATAGTCCAAGAACATTGATTCAAGAATTAAAATTTTTTCTTTTTTAATTACTATGTATTTTTTTTTTCAGAAATAAGTTTAAGTTAAATACAGAAAGTTTGTGAAGTGATTATGCTTGAAATTGTTTTTGTCTCAGAATAAATATTTAAGTTATTAGCAGATAGAATGTTTTTTTTTTTTTTCTTAACCTGTCACTTATTCGTGCCTTTACCTTAATATATTTAAAAGATTTCGATCATAGTTTAAATGTATATATTCGAAAACTGCACGTTTGTATTACCACGCGTCATGAGTCCCATAACTTTGTGGCATAATTGTCCTTCAGTTCGGAGTAAACGGAGTAACAATTAGCCAAACCCATCAATAGCCGAGTTGATAAAACTACTGAACATTGGATTCATGGATTCGCGCTCGCCAACGGGAGTGTTACGTCGCATTTTCTGAGTTTTCTTTACGTTTGTAGCATCAAAATAGGGACCAACTTCCCACAGAAAGTCCTCCCGAGAGGCATCGCCCGCGACTTGCGTTGCCATATATAAATAAATAACCATAATAAGAAAAAATATTGCGTTTTCTACCCTACTAGCAATTGCCAAAGAAGTTACGAAAGGAACCAATCCATGACTAATTGTTGAATTATTAGGTGTTCATCACGAGGTCATCAGCTTGAAGAAATGTGAAAATGTGAGAAATATTCACCTTCTTTTAATGGTTATAGCTAAAAAAAGACATCGTAATCTTTTAAAATATATTAGGTGCTTCTAATGGCAATAATCAGAAGAGATTAGGTTAAATTAAAAACGACAAGGCAACCGCGAAGCGAGATAATTCTCTCGGGAGTAAGTTATGATCTAAACCAGATACAAGTTTAGAGTTGTTGGAGACGTCGGCTATTTGTTCTGATAAATTTTCCAAAAGATTAATTAAACTTCAAAACCGATATGAAAGAAAATATAAACAAGGAAATTAGTTTCTAGAAAATGTGAATATTTAACAACTGATGAACGTCGTCAGATTCTAGAAAATATGACTTATTTAATTTAATTACATTATAGTTTAAAAATGAAAGAAATTTATATCAATTTACTCTCTAATTTAACTTTAAAGTATATAACAGTAGAATGACGTTTGAGGACGTCGAGGAGCTCGTGTGGAGTCCGGGANTTTAAAAAATTTTAATGAAGATATTTATCTTAATTATGAAAATATACTAGCATGTTTTTTAATTTTTGGAACCTAACCCTCCTTTTCGTATTAGTTCTTTGTTTCGTATAACACGGATTCGCATAACACAGCAATTTTTTGGAACGTAACTACCGTGTTATACGGGGGTTACCTGTACTATTAAGCTCAGTTAAACAATGCTTAAGGGATGGTTTTAAGTTTTACTTAAAGGGAGCCCAGACCATGCCCTGGGCTCAGTTTCTACAGAACAATACAAATATGAAACATTTTTTAATTATATAAGAAAAATATTATTTCTTATCTGTGTTTATTCTGACTAGGAATAATTCATCCCCTCGCAGAGGAAGAGGATTAAGGGTTAACCCGAAGAATGGCTTCTACTGTACTATTTTAGGTGCGATTTTTTATTTTCAACTACATTTAGTCTTCATTGAGTACGTATTTATTAAATTGAAAACATTTCAGACATTGTTATAAATATTTTTATGTATTTTGATTTTTTAACCAAATGTTCAAACCGTTTTAAATTTGAATTTGATATTGCATATTGGTTCGATTATAGAAAGATTGTAAACGTTCTAAAAAATTGATCAAATTGAAAACAGTTCATTTGATTCTCGGCAATTCTCATCATTCTCGGCAGTAGGTGTTATATAACAATTACTATGGTTGTTGAAATACTGAATATAAATGGTGTTTGCTTGTAAAATCCATGCGGGCGAAGTCACGAATAACGGCTAGTTTTAAATAAATGTATACTATTTATTTAGACAGTTTTTTAAATTTATTTCCAGATGCTCGATGGTTTTAAGTTTTACTTAAAGTACTTGGTCACCAGTGGCAGAGTAACTCAAAACCACTGAACATTGATAGTTGGTTGTAGGTTTGCACCTGACCAATAAGATGGCCACAGAAGTTTTCCCGGGTCTTCTCCGTTTGTCCAATTGCTTAATAGGGCTAGTTTCTTATTGAAAATCCTCCTTGGCAGATTGCAGGAACGTTGCACTGCCTTATCCCAAAGAATCAAAATCAAACTGATTACACTTATCATTTTGCACCATTGCAAAATAACAACACTTTACATTACGATAATATATTACGCAAATAATAATATGAAATTTATGAATAACTGTTTTGTTTCACTTTTGGAACTATTTTATTGTTTTATATGAAAATATTACATTCTGCAATTTTGAAAAACAACGTGATCCAATTGTAGTTAGCTAATAATATGATGAGAAAGAATATATTGTCCAATATCATCAATTATATGATATATATATTTAGTAAATATAATAAATTTGAAATTTTAATCTGTTGGATGTAGAACATATATTATTTATCCATTAATACAATTATTTAACCAAAATACTGGCTGTAATCCTTATGCAATTGCTATGATTTTTGTAATTCCTTTGTGATTTTGTAATTTTTTTTATCTTTGTTATTTTTTTGTTACAAATAAATTTTTATTTTGTTTATAAATCTTTATGTAGATTATTTTTGGAACATTTTTTCTTTTTTGTTTGATATTACTTTACTTACAACAAAAGAAATTTTTAATTTTAATAATAAATTATTATTATTATTTTCTAAAATTGTCAATTTATAAATTTTCAAAGTAAAATTTATAAATTCTTATACCATAATGAATATGAAGGAGCTAGGGCCTAATCATCAGAAGGCCCTTTACCATATTTTGCTTAAGGGACTAAAATTTCTAGTCTTTTCAAAATTACTGACCCGGACATTTTAAAATATCCTAATAGGATGTTATACTTAGAAATAGTAGAAAATAAATATTTTTTTATTAGAAAGTAAACATGTATGGTATATGACATTCTTGAGGTTTTCAATTTCTTGAGTTATCATATTAAATAATTAAAATAGAAATTATAAACTTGTAAACTGAAACTGTCACATTTGCTGAACAATAGGTTTGTTCCAATACAAGTCCCTGAACTGGTTTGAATTTGAAATCATACGAGGCACGCGCAACATCATTTTACAACCAAGAATTGAACAATGCTCATGCCAGTTTTAAACCAGTTAGGGACTTGTGTTGGAACAAACCTAATATTTGTCAGAGATATTTGCAAGTTAGAATTTTCAAAGTACATTTTCTGTCACACTTAGCCTAGAGATAAGATGGAGATAAGTTTGAGTGGAGGTGTGAAGTCTTTAACCGTTAAAATAAAATACTCGCAAATATTTTTATGAATTTATTTTGTTTCATCATAATTTCACAATTTCTATGAAAACTGGACAAATTAATAAATTATCCGAACCACGAATTTAAAAATCGGCCTGGTGGCAACACTATACCAATCACAATGTATTCCAACGAAGAAGAAGTGTGTGCAATTCTTATCTGGCAATGGATACAGGTATATGTCAGAAAGACAAAAAGCATGTTTGGATGCGCCCAATTAATCAAAAAAAGAAAAAAATACTCTTCAAAAATTTCTTGAAGATGAAATCAAATTTCAAAATTTTACTCAATTAAGCTATTATTGTTTAATAACAATTAGAATGTAATCAAAAGATAAAATACAAAAACATGATACTAATCTACAGAATTACTAGTTTAGTTTATCATAATCATTTGTTTGTTTGAAGTTAGAAGTTATGGCAATGCAACACTTGGGTGATCTGCCTAGGGGGATGCCTTCCGGGAAGTCTTTTTAAGAAAAACTGGTCCCTATTTAGGCATTACAGACGTGGAGAAAACCCAGAAAACTTCACGTGACCAGCCCGTCCCAGCGAGGCGCAAACCCATGATCGAAATCCCAGTGTTCAGGGAATGAAAACTGCTTGGCCACTGGTAGGCCATTATCATAATCAACTACACATACAAATGTGAGCAACATGTGAAAAGATCCAGTCAGCTATAAAATCAAATGCACACAAGAAAATGTTGAGCTAGAATCCATGTTTACACATCCAACAGGTTTATGCATCCTTGTATAATTATGTCTGTCAATGGATCACTTTCCTCAGGTAAAAATGTCTTTATATAAAAATATTTTGCTGTGTACTAAAACATTTCAGCACACAATGATCAAACAAAAATATCTTTAGAGAAAACATTTTGTCAAAAAGTATTTAATTCTGATTTAACATGTTTTTGCATTTTGTTTGATCAATGCAAACCAGGGCCTATGTAAACCATTGAAAAAAAAAAAAAAAACAGTTTTAAGCATTACAATTTTTAATACTACTGTATTATATTATAGAGCTTATCACACATTGAGCTATTTAGCATTTATTATATTAATCTATAATCATAACATATATAATGTAAATTCTTTAGACAGTACTAAAATGCATTTCAGCTAAAACATTTTTGGCTCTCTTCAGTTAGAATTGTTGGTCTATAAGTTTTTTTTAAAAAAGGTTGTATTACAAGACTCATAAAACAATATGACAACCACCTGTTTAAAATATAATTATACAACACTACATAACCAAAGTTAAACATATCACATAAATAGACAATTATATGTCAACAGTCACTATGCATTTTAGATTTTGGTTCTATATTTCCTTCTTTTATAAATGTTATTTCATTTTTTTGTGTTTATAATAGATATTTCACATAATAATATAACATTCATATTTTTATACATAGTAGATATTTATTCACAGACTCATTGATTCCATAATTAAAGTACCACAATACAAATTTAAAATACAATTAAAAATTGTAATTACTAATAAGAGAGCAGGAAGATAATTGTAATAATTTTTAATCATGTTTAGTTAAAAATGCTATTTTGACTTTTTGCTGCATCATTATGCATCCAGTCTAACCAGCAGAAGTGAAGGTTACCTTGTTGAATCACTTCACTTCATATGGCAGTTATGTAGGTCTTTTCCCCAAGGTTGCTACCTTGGGGAAAAGACCTAGACTAGTCATAAAAAGTAACCTGCCTGGTGGAAAAATGTCTCTAATATCTTAATATGGTACCAAGTAGACCAATGCATTGTAGGTCAGTATATTAGGGTCAGAGAAGTCAGAATAGCTGATTAAGGTAAAGACAGGATCCCAGAGTTGAGCATCAAGGAGTGACATGACACAGAGGATGGCACTGGGACAATCCTCTAAGAGTGAGGCCCCAAATTCTGAAAATCAGACAGTACAGTAAAGATGAGATACAAAAGTTCCCATTTAGCACCATTATGAAGGGATATGAAAAATTTAAATTAAGAAGAAAAAAAAAGCCCACCTGGATGAGCTTTGTTCATAAAAATGTAATGTGCATGGACCAAAGACATATCTTAAATGACTCTAACTTTGAACAGTAAATTTGACAAAAATTCATCTTGGGGTTCAAACAAAGCTTCAAAGTTCAAGCAACAAAGCTTCAAACTGTGCACGCAGCAGACCAATGTGCTCAAAGCATAAATGCAATATGTTGTGCACCCAATTATTTTTCCTTCTTGCTCATCTTAGACTCTTATATTTTCAGTGTTTTTTTCACTTTATTTGATGCGTTTAGTTGTTTATCAACAAATAACACAATGTATTGTGTTAGTCATTGACTTTTAACAATTTCTTCTTGCAAGTTTTCTTTGTCAACATCTTTGGGCACTCAATATGTCTGATATCCTTTACTTCAAAATCTCCTGAAAGGAACTTTTTAAACCATGTTTGGCATGTTTTTAATGTTTAGGAGCATTTTTCCCATATATATTATGATTTTTATTACTGTTTATATGATGTTATATCCTTTTCAAAACTCAAGCAAAATATGCCTGGTATACTTTATATCAGAAGACATTTCAACATATAATACAAATCAAATTGTTCAAATACATGTATTTTAAATTTATTTTTGTTACATTTTTCAGTTCAATCTTAAAAATCTGAGAATAGCCTTTAAAGATCAAAAATGTTAGTTCAGTTAACAAATTGTTTTTGTAACTGGGGTGTCTTTTGGAGTTGGTTATACTTTGTGCATCCAATTTTTTGCTGTGATTAATGTTAATAATTAGTTGCCAATTAATTTGACTAGAAATAAGGAGAGTACTTTGAAGGGGACCCAGACATGTAACTTCTACACAAAGTACATTTTCTTTTATGACGTCAGTCTGTGTATTTTTTGAACAGACCTTGTATTGTGTATTTTTAGTAAAGTTTCAATTTATTTTAGTAATTAGTAAATTTTTTGTATTATGTTTTAAAATCATCATGAATATTCATTCAAAAATTTCAACTACTAAGTTTATTTTTAGTTTGTCCAGCTTTCATTTTTATGTTACTTTAGAAGTTATCATTCAAAATACCACCAATCAGTGGCTGATAATACATTTGTTTCAGATTGTTCAAAAATCATGTGGTTATAATTTGATCTGCAGCCTGAAGATGCTCAAATAAAAGTGGATGAAAATGTTCACTTGACTAGTAAATGACAATTTTGTTGGTTTTAGGTTATTGGGTTAGTTGGTTTTTACACATTAACCAGCATTCAGCAATCGTCTATTGCAATTTCGTTACCTAATTTAAAATAAAAATTAATATGATAGTGCATATTGCATAATTTCAATTAGGTAAGGTTAAGTAACCAAAAGTAATTCTAAGGTAATTGAGTAACATTCTCTGAAAAACATGCTTTGGTATCCCCAAATCTGCCTTGAGTAGCAAACATATTCTCAAATCCTGGCTATTTCACTGCTTTTGAACCAACATCCAGATAGTTAAGTTGGTCTTTTTTCCTCTGACTAACCCAAATCAAATCTGGGCAAGAAACTACCCAAGAATTTTTCATGGGAGGTCGGGCACCATACTCTCACCACCTGCCAATGACTAAATCTTGCTAAACCCATGATGAGTATGAAAAAAAGACCCTCTTAATGGCCACAGGATAGAAAGAGACAAAAGAGAAAAAGTACTTTAAATCCTCCTGGCTCACCTATTTTATGAGGAATTAATCATAAATTGTTCTAAAATTAATCACATTACTAAATTTTAAAAATTATTTTATTCCCACGAGCAATTATTTATTGTGACGTGGTCACAATGCCGGGCTCAATTTTTAATTAATTTAATTTGCGATATATGCTCTTCCACCTCAAATTAGTAGTGGCTTGTCCTTGTACCTTGTACATCATACTTTTCCTTAATTTAATTAAACAATAGAGTCATGCCAGTCATCTGTGGTGATACACCAGTTGTTTTTTTTTATATATTTATATTTTTGTATTAAGCCTAGGATTAAGTTCTCTCGATCTTTTGTTTAACCCTTCCTCGTACTTCCTAACGGTCCTGTTTCCCTGCTGGTGGTGAAAGATTTCTAAGAACTACACTGAAAAACAAGGGTGTGGAGGCAGGCCCCGAGGCAAGGAGAGAAAGGGGAGAGACACTGGCGAGCTAGCGTCGGGAGAGGACGGACAGGCGAGGAGATCCTGGTGGCCGTAACGAAGGAAAAAGGAGCGATAGGAGAACAAAGAGAGCGAGACATCGCAGGAAGGACGGAAGATCATCAGAGTGCATTTTCATCGATGTGAGTGGACTCTAAAGAAAAGAAGAAACCCGGGTACCCCACCAGCAAACTTTCCCTTATTTCTCTTATTCTTATTATTAATATTTTTCCTTAATTATACTGTCTCATTTATTATATAGATTAGGTTAAGTTAGGTTAAGATAGATTAAGCACTGATTAAAATTGTCGCGAAGTATTGTTGCACTCTCTTTCCGATATCATTATATGTTACGCGAGTTATATGTATCGGAGTTGGGACCCCTGAAATATTTGTATACTAGCACGAAGAACAATAAAACTATTGTTGTAGACGACTTTCTTTGTGTTGTCCATCCACGTGCTCTCCACAATCTATCTAACACCTTCCAGGGGAATTTCTGAATTGGAATAATGACTTCTGGTTTGCATCAGAAATTTGTATATAGTTAATCGGGGCCTCCTGCCCTTAAGGTTTCCGTATCTGGTCTTGTCTTTCATCTATCTAACTCCATTCTTGAGATTAAGGAAAGACAGACAGGCAGATGGATGACAGTGGGAATTTATAGGTCTACAATTTTTTAAAATTGAAGTGAAACAATTTTGTTAAATATATTATTAGATTTCATTTCTATTTGTGTTTCGATAAAAAATGAAAAAACAAAATGTATTAATATTTTATTGGAAAACTTTTCGGTTTTATATCAAATTAAAATGTTTCGTGAAATTTAAAATGTAATAACTGTAGTTTAATTTTATGTAAATATCAGTTTATATATTTTGTGAAATTTAACAATTTAATCATTTGAATAAACATAACTATTGTCAATATAACTTAAATTTATAAATTCTTAAACAGTTTACTAATTTTAAAATTCTTAACTCTCTATTCATTACTTAGGCCCTGTACACACTAGGCGTTTTTCAACGCGCGTTAAACGCACGTTTTAAAGAACCAAGAGTTCTATGTAGCCGTACACACTCAAACACCAAGCGCGTGTTAAACGCGCGTTTATAGATTTTTGTTAAAACGCGCGTTTTGCGGGCACTTTACAGGCGCTTTGAGATATATGTGCTGCCTTATAGCGACGATGGAGGAGCACACACAATCAATTACTTTCTCGTCCATTTCCAAACTGAGCCAGTGCTAAACGCCGAACTAACGCTCGTCAAACGCCGAGCTAACACGCGTTAGCTCGGCGTTACACACACGTTGAAAAACGCCTAGTGTGTACAGGGCCTTAATGTTTGGAACATAAAATGCCATCCATTCCAAATTAAGATAATAAATTGATAACATTTGAGAATTTTAATTCTAACATTTGCATTTTATTTTATCTTTTGCTATTTTTTTATTATGTTATGGTAAGTAATCTTATATCAAAAAAATGGAGAAGTTAACTTTATCTTATTTATACTATTTCTAAGCATATATAAGAAATATTTCTGTCATTTAAAAATTATGATCAATAGCAATGCCAACAGACAGTGTCGTAACTAGGCAGGTACAACAGGTGCACCCGCAGAGAGCCCAATTAAAAGGGGGCTCAAAATGCATGTATTTGTTTTATTATTTTCCCAAACCTAATTAATTAAAGGGCCTAAATGCAAATTCGTGCACAGGGCACAGGAATGGATAGTTACAGCACTGCCAAAAGAACATTACTTAATAAACATAATGCTCACAAATATAATATATATAATAATCTATTTTTTTACTAAGAGAACATTTTATAGAATTATGCATATTACAGTAGAACCTCCATTATCCGGACCTCCATTATCCGGATTTTCGATTATCCGGATTTTCCCTTATCCGGACTACATTCATCCCCAATTAGTCCGGATAATCGAGGTTCTACTGTATATTAATATTGTACAAGAACTATTAATAATATTTTAAATTAATTCGTCAGCTATGCCTGCAGACTATAAAAAGGGGCATCGTACGTATGCAGTTAGTTAATCCCTCGATGCTACCGTGTATATCAAAATTGTGTTAATTAAATATAGTGGTACTTCAGTACTTGACCAAACAAACAATCACAACCCGCTAGAACAGATGTTTTTATTTTAATTTTGTCATTAGTAAAAAAATTTTTCTGTAATTAAAATGGGTAACTAATTTAAAAGTAAAATGAAACCTTACAGCTCCCTTGGGGATTAAGAAAAAGACAACCTGACGACCAAGGGGGGGGAACACTTGCCCTAAGTTCCCCAATGTCTGGATACCCTTGTAATTCATTATTTTCTTTTGTTGACAAAACCAAGTTGATAGGCAAATTTTAAAGTAATAATATAAAATTATAATTGTAAACTCATAAATTTTCATATTTAATAAGTAAATAAATTTGAAATCCTAATAAGGAAACACATGATTGAATATAAATATAAAAACAAAGTTATGCTTTATTTTCCTTGAATCATCCTGTATATACACAACTAAAAGCACAAGCAGACACAACAAAATTAAAATATAACTGCCATTGTATTTTAATTTTTTTGCATAAAATGCAATTAAACACATTTCATTGATTTGATTAAAATCATGTTACAATCATAAGAACTAATACAGTTAACTTGTTAATTTTAACGGACTAATTTACATTTGAATACATATATATTTTGGCTAAACTAATATACTCATAAAATAATAAAATTTCAATATATAAGCATCGACAGCAAAAATAGAGTATTGTCATTGACAAAGCGACCAACAGTTGAACGAATTACTTTGATATTTATGACCTACTTTACTAGTGAACCGAAACCGTGTTTTATCCTGAAAAAAACTACTTTTCATATTTTATATATTATTTATAATCAAGTTTTCTTTCGATGGATAAATTCTACATTTGTACATTTATTTAAATATTTATTATTTCATTGGCTCAATAAGTATTTACTTTTTATTTTTCAACAAAAATTATTTATCTATAAAAATTTAATTTTGATTCTAGTTACTAAAGAATGCAACTATATTCTTTAAAATTCAGACAATTTAACTTCGTAAAGAATTTTAATTATTTTAATTTTTCTGTTTTTTAATTACATATCATTTTGTAATTCTTTAATAAAAATAAATGAAAATATATAAGATTAAACTTTTCCAACCAACCTTAATTTTGACAAAGAATTTTAATTTTAAAACTTTCAGAAAGCTCAAACCTTTGAATAATTCAACTTCAAAATAACAACGAATCAATCTATTTTATTAAAGTTATTCGTTACAATTAAGAAACAATTTTGTTATAAAATTAATGTAAAATATCATATATTGCTTACCGATATATATATTAAAGAATTATAGAATTTCTGAACTGTTCATTCTAATTAATATAATTTTTATTCTGATGATATTTAAATGCAATAAAGTAAATTTTTTGAAAAAGCAATTAAAAACTGTATAAATTTTAAGCAGCTTACAATGATTTTATATTAAAACTTGTTTATTTTTATTTTATATGTCTGTAAATTATAAAAAAAATGTAGAAAGATTACAAAACTTTGAAGTAAAACATTTTCTTTTATAATTAAAAATTTACTAGGACTTTTCTGTATATACACGAGATAAAATTGTAAAAATAAAGATTAGAAAAACTATTCTGGAAAAACAATTTTCATACTTTCTCATAGAATTACTGTACAAATTGTAAAAAATCATCTTATAATTTTCTATGAATAAAGTTAGAGTTGTTTGATTTTAAATAAATACTGATTTATTTAAAATCAATGTAGGTTACAGAAACTGTATTATTTATATACATAGATGAATAAAAAATAAATAACTATTACATAATGGGAAAAGAAATTTTGTTTTCAAAATGGCTATAATCAGAAAACGTGACATTCTACAAATATTTTTTTAATTGTAACAATTATAATAATTTATGTCTGTTCTTAATATTAAAACAATTCTACTGATTAAATAATTTCATAGAATCTAAACTCTCTTTCGAGAACCTGTAACCGGTGCGTAACGTGTCGCGGTTGACAAACGTTTTCGAACATTCACGCTGTTCTTCTTCACGTTCTTGAGAGAGAGTTTAGATTTCACACCAGTGCTGAGTTAGAATGGATTCTGTACTTAATTTCATAGAACTTTGCCAGAACAAGATTCTCTAATTGAAAGTTAAATTATTAAAGAAAAATAACTAATACAGACTACACACACAAAGAAAAATACTAAATATTTATTAAAACATTTGTAATTCATTCATTCTTTAAATGATTCATTCCGTTTAAGATAAGCGGATATTTAAATATTTTATGGATTATCATTAATTTTAAATAAAGCAATCGCTATAATTACTTATAAATGAAAGTTATTCAGTTAATCATATAACTGAATTATGAAATAAATAATTACTCATAGCTTCTAACCAGAATTGAAACAGTTCTAATTTAATCACAGAATTCAAATTTTATAATACTTTAAACTATTTTGAATTTTAAATAAATATTGTAAAATTGTTTATTATAAATATGTCTATTCTAATTATTATTTTTTATTTTTCTAAACATAGATAAACTACTATGAATATTACAATTAAATATTTGTAGTAATTTCTTTCAAACTTAATCATTTAAATTTTCATATTAACTAAATTCGTTTTAATTGTACTTTTTATTTTCATTTGCATAATTATCTTAACTTAGAATAAATTGTATTTCTATAGGATACACATTACCATAACTATAAATGTAAAGAAATTAACATTTTGATACGTGCTTCGTGGTTAATATTGAAAAACATATACTGTACTTGGTTAATATTGAAAACATATATACAATTTATTTTGATAAAATTTCAAAATAAATTGATACTAAATAATTAAATAAGAACTATTAAAAATAATTAAATAAGAATTACTAAAATATTATTCCTTTGTCTCACAAATCCATTGTAATTCAGAAATTGTATATGTTTGTATATGCATATGTATCTGTAAAACTGATACCCCATTCTACGATACAATTTTATTTTTAAAGACTATTAATATGAAGCTAAAATAAATTTTTTTTGCAGTGGCGAACGTTTTAATAATTTAAACAAAATTACTATGCTTTTTTCATACGTGATCTTTTTTAAAATAAAATATATTACTTATGAAACTGATAAAATATAAAACTAAAAAAAAAATTACTCCTTTTAATGATTTTTTCAATTCGTATCTCTTTTATGGTCATTAAACTTTTTTTAACTGATAATTCACTTACATATTTTTTTCTTTTGAAGCAATCTTGTTTAAATATTACAAAATATACAAATTATCAAGTGATAAAAGTCACATAAAGAATAATATAAATATTTTTACATTTTTTATAGAAAAAATCCAGTTAAATTTAATTTAATAATCTTGATAGATAAATATAATCAACATACGATCCGTTCGGCTACGTCATTTAATAAATTGCGAAAAATTAAAACGACGATAAATAATTTACAAAAACGACACACGCTTTTATCGCTCGAAAACTATTATTTTGGACACGCCGGAAAAGATAAATTTAAATTTTAAAAGTAACGTACAGAGTACGAAGTCTATAAAAAATAAATAAAAGATTCGGACCGGAATAAAACTTATTAAATAAAAATCATAGTTTTTAGTTCTTTTATATCCATTTAAATAATCCTTTAAATATGAAATTGTTATTTTCTCAAAAAAGGGAGGCTTTTCTATACATTTTATTGCGCGATTCAACAATCAAGTTTATTAAAATAACAGATTCGTCTTAGTATATTTCATTTTAACTACACCCTTCAACTATGATTCTACTACCAAAATAGTTACTACATTTCGGCAATCATTTGATAATATAAAAATTTAAAGACCAAATCCAGAATATAGTAATAAAAACAGCATTGCAATCATATTGATCCTGTCAAATTTATTTATTTATTTTTTTTAAGTGTTCTTTGTGAAATTATAAAGTAAATGATGACTTAAAAAGCTGTAATGTTATATTTCCATTAAATATAGTCGACCCCCTATAACACTGTCTGTTTTATATGAATTCCATGTTGTACGAGTCACTTAGATTTTACAAATACGTGTGCCGAGCTGTCAATGGCTCACTTATTCGTAAAATCTAAGTGACTCGTATAACACGGAATTCATATAAAACGGAATAATCAACAGTGTTATAGGGGGTCGACTGTGTGTATATCAAATATGAGAATATTTATTAAGAATTAAATAGAGAAAAATGATTTATACCTTAGTGAATCTTCCAGGTTTCTTCTCGATACTTGGAATTCTTTTAATCCAACTATTTTTATAAATTTCACGAACCGTGTAGTTAGATCTACTTGGCAGTGGGGGTCTTTGAGCATTTTGTTCCTCTACGGATACCGAATCTACTTCGTTTATCGTAAGAGATTCTAATTGAGAAATGTTTTCTTCGGTTGCATCAACACTAGTCGAATCCATTTGACGAAACTTTGATTCTAAATGCAATTGTCAATGCCTTCCGCAATGTTCCAGATATGACTAATATTGTTTACTATTAGACAACACATTTACCGTGTCCGAGGGAAATCGATTCATTTCATTGAATCGATTTCACTGGCACGCGATATAAATTACGTCTAACTTCTGTTGTTCCAGTTAATTATTAATTATTAGACGATTTAATTGATTTTTAAAATAAATTTTGGATAAATAAAATAAAATTTTGACGTTTTACCACCTTTTTATCGAACAATTCGTTCCTTCTGAAAATTTTCGGTAGACGTTATAGAAATTTCAGTAGAAACTACGGAAATTTCAGTAGAAACATTCTGTAATAATCGTAAAATCCAAGAATATAACGTATTTAGATATTAAATTTTATTATTATAATTTAAAGTAATAATTATATATTGAAATAATGTAAAAATATATCGCTATTTATCAAAAAATGAATTAAATTTTTTTAACGAAATATCAGTAGACGAAATAATTTCCGATACGGAAGAACTCGGTTAAGAAGTTCCCCGATTAGAAGTTTAATTTCAAAAGTCTCAATTTTTTTTTTTCATAAAGATATTCGTGAATTTTTCCCGAGAAAATTTTCCGCTTAAGTAGAAAGAAAATCTTCGTCCACGACCGGAAAATGGCCTCGCTTAATCGAACGCGTGTACGCGCGTGCTGGCCCATTGACAAAAACAATTCGGCCAATGGCCAATATTCGGCATTGGGCAAATAACCAGGAAATGTACAAAATTTCGCGTGCCAAACTTCGGGTTACTTCCAACACGGGATTTTACACGGTTATCTTCAACAAACATGGAGTTCCGAACAGTGTTATCAACACGTGGATTACACTGTGGCTTCAACAGATGCAGTATGCACGCACTTCTCGGGTTATCTCCAGTAATGCCGGATACCGCGGGTAATAAAAAGTTTTGGTTTCCTTTCCGCAACACCTTTAAACATTTCAAGATTCGCTATTGGAAGTGATGCGTTATCCAACGGCAAGGACTTTAAACTACAAGGATAGCCAGATCCCGTATATTTGTTAGCGTGACCTTGGATCTATGTGACGTCACAGCAAGCCCTCTACTTCAACATGACAGATCTTTCAAATAACAAAATACGATAAAATATTAAATCATTTCTTAATTAATTATTAAATTACTACTAAATGTAAACTACTGTAGAATTTTCGGATTTAATAAGTGTACTGTACGTCAATAAATTTACAAGTCTTTTGTCTAATATTTATTTAACAAATTAATGAGCTATATTTTTTAATATGTGATTATCTTACTTAACTTTTTAATTTTTTTTCGACAATCACCATTTTCAGAAGGCATTCTTTTCAATATTTTATAGTTTTCTTGTTTAAGATTTCTATAATTAATTCTTATTATAGTTCTTAATTTACAAAAATCTTTTATTAAAGTAAAAGGTAAAACTGTTTCCACTGACTAATTCTGTACAACTCCGGGGCCTTTTTTATACGATTCATCGTGATATATTTCGAAATATTTATTCCATTCTATAATTTTTGCTAGCCATTCATCAGTAGGTTTAATAAGCCCTCCATAAGATAAATGTTGCACCCATGACGGAATGCTATAGTTGTAATGATTTTTAATTTTGTTAGTGGAATTAATTAAGTTTGGGTATTTTTCTTTATATTTATAGGCAAAATATCCTGCTATATACTCGAGAGCATCGTAGGAAGTTTCTTCAGAGATTGTGTTAAAGTCTAGATTGCATGTAGAGTTTCCTGAAGATTTATTTGAAGAAAAAGTAGTTTTACATTCAGTATATTGGTCTGTATTTTCACTTGATACTTCTACATGTGCTTTCTCTAAAACTTTGGGTATAATATATTCCTCTTGTCTTCGATCTGTAGTATTTACTTTTGACTCTAAAATACCAGGATTCTTACCTAAAATAATCAATCTAATCCTATATATAGCATTTAATGGGCTTGGATGTTCATTAGGACCCCCGGCTTCTAATTTTAAAAAAAAAAGTTTTCCAGACAATCTTGATTTAAATTGTGAGTGCAGATGTATTTTATATCAAAAGTCGATTTCATATCTTGAAAAAGATCAATTAGCGATTTCATTGAGATTATCATTCCTTTCTGGAAAATTTGGAGGGCATTTTTTCCACTTGCTCTCATTGTTGAGATTATTTTTATCATTTTATTTAAATGTTCTTCTTGTAATTCCAAGTCTACACCATATCCATTTTTGCTTGGAACAGAACCTTTTGGTGCATAGCTATTAAAAATGTCGAACCACATATTTATATCTCTAATATACGTTTCATTGATAATAATAATTGATTCATAATAAACGTTTCATTGATATTCACATTCAATTCTTTCCATAAACTTATGTTACTGCAACTACAGTCACTGACGCAAGCTACTACATTATACGATAGTAAATAAAGTTCTGCTATTAATTTTAAAAGTATTTCTCTTGTCATTTTTTGATCAAACCCGATGTAAACAGGTTGCTTCCAATTTGAAAAAAGAAGGTTATTATTGCAACAATACACAGCACACCTAGTACTCAGCATTTTGTTCTTCACCTAACATAAAAATATAGCTTTAAATATTTAATGACTTATATTTAAATCATCTTACCTTATAAAAAACTTAGTCAAATAAAACAATTACAGAAACGTTAATCACAAAATTGGACGAATATTAAAAGCGAAAACTAAACACGTGCACACCCTGCTCTATGTAAACAGAGAGGTCAGGACACGTGCTGACGTCACTAACTTGCCATTCCTGGCTAACATTGTAGAATAGGGATCTGGCTATCCTTGTAGTATACAGTCCTTGGACTCGTACAACATGGAATCATATAAAACGGAATAATCAACAGTGTTATATGGGGGGTCGACTGTATATGTTAATACGTTCATTTTATGTTTTTTTAAATATTAAATTGATTTAAGTTTATAATGTGATCGTTTTTAAAGTATTATTTAAAAGAAATTTATACTTTTGATGACCTCAAATGGATTTACACCATTTTCTAAGTCAACAAAATGTGAAAATCATATATTAAATACTGTATGGGATTTCAATCGAATCAAACCAATTTTTTAATGAAATTTTTATTAAATATGTCAAAAAATAAAAATTAAAAAAGGTTTTATTTCAATATTTCTTCAAGCAATGCCATTTTTAATTTTTATCGTTATGAGGAAGTTTTTGAAAATAGTTATGATGTTGTGCCTTACGTCTTTTCTGCCCTTCCCTTCGCCACGTGGTGGGTCCGACTCGGTGGAGAGGAGTTGTGTAATTCTGGGGTGTGTAACCGAGGGTGGGAGTTTTATTGGAGGGTGTGTCTCGGAGAGAAGTAGAACGGAAGTGAAGAGAGGACGGGGAAGAAGGAAAGTAGTGGTGGTGGTGGTGGTGGTGAAATTGCGTGGGAAAGTACTGTAAACACTGTGCAACGAGTCAGTGTGGAGATTTTGAATTTCGAACTGTTTTCTGTCCAGAGTGAAGAAAAGGAAGAGGTACACTACAAACTCATTTTCGGTATGTTTTATGTCCTCACGTTACGGGAATTTTGAGCAGTATATTGTCGGGAGATTTGATGTTAACGATATTCGGTATACTGGATTATCGGGCTCCGTACGTTCCCGTGATTTTCTTTTCTAGAAGTACTGTATGTTCTCAGGAAAATTAAAGGGTTATCTTGTTAATTTGGATAGTTGTCATCGTCTAGTCCCTATTGAGATCAGTGGATTTCCCCTGCTAAGCGTCTGCTCTATCAAGCACGCTTGTTCTAAATTTGTCCCTTCGAAGAAATCACTAAAGTTCTACGTGTCGACTCGTTCTCACGTTTTATATTCTCACAATGTATTGGAGGAATATAAGGGAATAGATCCATCATATCTTTGAAATTTTTGGATATAATGGGTCTGGCATAATGATATAAAGGTGCTATTATTATATTTTCAAATTTTCGTGGTCTTCCTGGTCTGGAGGATAAATTCTAGTGTTTTAAACTCCGCATTTTCACAAATGAAGTTTTATACAGCATTGTATATGGTTTTTTAAAAACCCTTATCCGACATATCTGCAGCCAATTTACCTCTTCACCAGTAGTATTTTTTCGTCTTCCGAGAATTGCATTTTCTAGTGGTTTAATCGAAACAAAATCATCTCGTTTCATTTCATGTAAAATAAACTTTTTATGTTTTCGGCATTGTTATATGATGGTATAATAATCTGTAGGAATATTTTACAGTAAAATTTTTTTTATGGACGTCTCGATAGTTCCAAGATCGACATCATTTGGTAGATAAGGATGTCCAGAATGTAAAAATTTATGATCGATAATTTCTACGGTATTTTGGGAGGAGTGCACAACTTTAAGCCACATTAAAGCCAATTTTAAATTCCTATTTTGTCCAGTGTACATGTCGCTGATTGGATATTACATGTTGTTGCGTGATTACATTTTCCAAATGCTTCAAACAACAAGAAGCAATTTCTTGGGCACCACTAGATGCAATAGTTTGGTCCCATGCATACATGCTAACGTTATCATCATGAAAATTGTGAAATCCCTCATTGAAAACATGCTTTCAATGAGGGATTTCACAATTTTCATTGCATATTATAATAAGCAATAGACACTGACAACTTTGGGTAGGGTAATGCCTTCTGCAAGTCAAAAGAAAAAGCAAAATATCTATATTATCTTCTTGCATACATTTTCTTGCTAATTCAGCATTTTTTTAACTCATACATTATCTTGACCTTCAAGTCAGGGTCTAAATAGCGAGGTTCGAGGCCGAAGTTTTAAACGCGAAAACGTGTACGTCGGACGTTCAGCGCCATTTTCCTGTAAGTCTAGAAATTTGACAATGGTGTTTGAATAGTCAGTGGAATCATACTCGACATTCAAAACACCATTGTCAAACTTCTAGGATGATTTCTATAAAATAATAATAATAAAATATTAAAATTAATTAAAATGTAGAAGTAAACGTATCAAAATAAGAGTTTATTTTATAAATACCTACCCGAATCACTGTCCGATTGTACTGTAATATAAAATGCACACTTGTTATAAAATTAACAATTTAATAGTAATTTTAGAGGTAATCGTACTTATTTACTTCAAGTTAAGTTCGAGTTAATTTTTTAATTTCTACCTTTATTTTTATAAAGGGTAAAAATCAAAAAATATCGTTTCGAATAGTATTTTTTTTTTTTTTTTTTTTTTTTTTTTGTTTTCCGTTTTTGTCGCGTCGCGCGTATAANTTTTTTTTTTTTTTTTTTTTTTTTTCGTTTGTTAGTAATTTTCAAATAAAGACGTAGACTACTAGCGCCATCTGTGGAGAAGTTACTAAAATATTTCTATTTAACACCGAAAAAAAATAGTTAAAATACGTATTGTTTAACGTCTCTAAGAAATATTCGGTGTCCCGACGGATTATTTCCAATAGCTTAACGATTTGAGAAATGGTTTAAAACTTTTGCGAAAAGAGAAGCGTAATTACGACGACACCGGAGAGACTAAAGCACCCGTCCGATGTAGTCTCCTCGGGTAAGAAAATTGAATTCGAGCTCAGGTTTCCCTTCATATTACACGTGCTAATCTTTCGCCTTTTACTAAAGATTACCGTGGAGGGGACTATCTTTTTACCTCGCGGCTTTTTAGCTGGGAGTAAGTGCCTTTATTGTTCGTGGATGTGCTGAAGCCATCCACGTTGTTGATTTTCACCTGAGATTATCATCATCAACGTTGATTAAAAATTGCTGGATGGAGCTATGGATCGAGCCGGAACAAGCCATGCAACAGTCTCTAGGCTAGAACACCGACCTTGGAGTACTAAGGAGCCGATGGATGGAGCCATGGACCAACCCGGACCGAGTTGTGCAGCAACATCTAACATTATTGCTGAACCAGATAAAATGCAAGAGCTGGAGGATGACTCTTCGTCATCAGATGAAGACTCGGAAGGAGAAGAAGAAGAGGAAGTCAGTCTTGGTGAAGAAAATACAGAGGAATCACTGGAAATAGAAAAGCTTAATGAATACAAAAAAGTTAAGTCAGTTAGAATTAGAACGGATGAGAAGATCGAGGTGAGAGATCTAGTTCATGCGATTAGCTTGAAACTAGAAATTATTGGTGTGGTGGAACAAGTGTGTTTTCAGCCTGCCAATATAGTAGAGATTGGCCTCTCATCAATAGAAGCGAAAGAGAAATTGGTCGGAGAAGAGATAACAATAAACGAAAAGTGTTATTTGATAGAGAGCGTCGAAGCAGAACTACTGAGCATAACTTTAAAATATGTGCCATCAGAATTTGATGAGTTCCTCATTAAAAAAGCAATGAGACATTATGGGAAGGTCATCAAGGTCAACCCGAGATACCATCCAGGAGAGCCCAAAATCAAAAATGGAACATATTTAATAATAATGGAGACTAGACAAAGGATACCGAACTTCATCGAAATTTTTGGCAAAAAAATTCAAGTATATTATCCTGGGTTAAGAGAACAATGTAGGAAATGTGGTAAATATGATCATAAAGCACGGGAATGTATAATTAAAACCTGTCATAGATGTGGAGAAACGACACACTTAATAAAAGAATGTTTGAAATGCCCATTGTGCCTGAAAGAACATACGGGTAAGTGCAGAAAACTTACTTTTTCGGAAATTGTTAAATGTGGATTTCCAAGAACTCGAAGTAATAAAGCTGAGAAAGAAAAAGATAACAAAGCAAGAAAAGTTGAAAGAAAACAAGAAGGTAAGGATGAAGGAAAAATAATAGAAAGTGAAAAGCAACAAGAGAAGGAAAATGAAATAGAAAATCAGAAAGAGATAGTTACAGGAGAAGAAACTAAACCAGGATACATAAAAGAGATAAAAATACAAAATGAGAAAGTTAATAAGGAAAATAAACAGAAAAGAGATGATAAGGAAGAGAAGGTACAAAATGAGAAAAAT
The DNA here is from genome assembly GCF_000671375.1 of Centruroides sculpturatus. NCBI lineage: Eukaryota > Metazoa > Arthropoda > Arachnida > Scorpiones > Buthidae > Centruroides > Centruroides sculpturatus. Next base: position 84,708 of record NW_019385939.1, on the reverse strand, counting down.
AATAAGGAAAATGAACCGAAAAAAGATGAAAAAGAAGATGAAGTGGAAATGGAAAGGATAACTAGAAAACGAGGGAGAAATAAAAAGGAAAACGATGGAGGAAAAAAGAGACAAGGAAAAACTCAAACAAGAACTGATAATGGATAGAAAACTAAAGATAAACTTTGTCAATATCTCTGGAATGAGGGATAAATACAAACAAATATTCTTGGCAAACTTAGTGCAAGTGCAAGAGATAGATATTCTAGGATTGCAAGATACCAATATTAAAAATTTCTTGGACTTAAGGGAATTAAGAAAATTATTTCCTGGATATAATATATATGTGTCATTCGCCATAAGAAGAAGTACAGGAATTGTGACGATGATAAAGAACACGATAAAGGTACAGGACTTTGTGACGGACTCAAAGGGAAGAATTCTCGCCGTAGATATTAAAGTGAGTGACCGCTTCTTGAGAATTTTAAATATTTATGCCCCTACGCGTGTCTCTCCGAGAAAGGAATTTTTTAATAGTTTAAATAGTTTTTTAACAGTTGATAGAGAAATTGTAATGTTTGGTGATTTTAATAATGTTATGACAGCATTAGATAAAAATACGCGTCTTTTTTCTGATGGGTCTAGAAAAATTTTATCTCGTGTATTAGAAGATTTTAATCTTATTGATATTTTTCGGAGTCTTAACCCCAGTTCCCCTGGGTTTACTTGGAAGAGACATAATGTAAAGGAAAGACTAGATAGAATATATACTAATATAGAAAACTATAATGTCGAGAATATTATTAAATATAATCTAGGAGATCAAGCTAAGTTATCTGATCATAAAATGGTAGAGGTTGATATAGCAATAGGAATACAGGAGAGAATTAAGAAAAATATTAGAATTACAAAAGAAATTTTAGAAAATGCGGATTTTAAAAATAATGTTAAAAAATTATTAGAAGAAGAAAGTGAGAACATAACAGGGGAAAGATGGGAGATAGTTAAAAGAAAAATTGGAGGGATGATTAGGAAAACATGGAATGAAATTAAAAAAGAAAGATTTAACAAGATTAAGAAACTGAGAAGAGAATTAACCAAAGCTATTATTATGAAAAAAGGTGAAAAGGAAATTGAAACGATAGAGATGGAAATTAGTAAGGAAATTGAGAGAAGATGTAGAGAAAGTTATGTTAGATATAAAATGAAAAGGTTAAGGATTGGAAGGGAAATAGATACTAGTATTTATGAGAGGAGAGAAAAGAAAAGAGAACAGATAAGAATTACTGAATTAATGAAGGGTAATGAGATAATAAATGATAGGAATAGAATAATAGACGAATTTTATCAATACTATACTTGCTTGATGAGAGGACCAGATTATGATGATAGTAGATGGAATGAAATCTCGAATTGTATTAAACCAGTAAAAGAGGAAAAACATGATATTATTGATAAAGAGATTACGAGGGAAGAGATCAAAGATGCGATTATGAAATTAAAAATTAGGAAGGCCCCAGGTATGGATGGTTTGACATCGGAGCTCTATATCTACTTTATTGAAGATTTTATTGAACTATTCTATTGTTTATATAACTGTAAGGACTTTAGTGATAGCTTTAATGTGGGTAAAATGGTTTTGATTAAAAAAAAAGATGGCGATTGTGCCGTAGAGGACTATAGACCGATAACATTGCTAAACTATGATTTCAAAATCTATGGATTTATTATTGCTAAAAGGTTGGGGGATATATTTAATAACGAGATAGTGAATACTCAAAGTGCGGGTGTTGTAGGAAGATCGATACAGAATAATATAGTATTTTTGAAACTAGTAACAGAAATATGTGTAGAGAAACAAATGCCTTTATCTATATTTTCAATAGATATGTGTAAAGCTTTTGACACAGTAAATAGAATAATTTTGTGGAAGTTGTTAAGTAAATATGGGTTAAACAGTAACGAAATTAAAGTAATAAAACAACTTTATGATACACCGAGAACTTTTATTACAGTTAATAATGAAATGTCAAGGGCAATTGAATGCAAGGCAGGAGTACGACAAGGTTGCCCCTGCTCTATGATTCTGTTCGTAATTTATATAAATCTGTTTTTAAGTGTTATTCAAAATGACAATCTTATTGGAAGTATTTTTATACCAGGTCTAAGAGAGAGGGTTAAGTTTTTAAGTCATGCGGATGATGTGAGTTTCTTTGTCACAAACAACTTTTCCTTAGAAAGAATAAACGTGATATTAAATGTCTTTAATGTTTTGACTGGGATGAAAATCAATTTAAGTAAAAGTAAACTATTAAAAATTTATGGAAATGTAGATAATGTCAACTTGAATTATGAAAGGGTAAAAAGTATGAAGATTCTCGGTGTATGGATTGGGGAAAATGCTGATAAAAAAAATGTAGATTTGATGTATGGTAAAATTGAAAATGCGTTAAATGAATGGAAAAATAAATGGCTCTATTTGCCTGAAAGGGTAGCAGTTGTAAATAGATTAGTTATTTCGAGACTTGTATACCTATTATATGCTACGTATCTGAAAACAGAAGATATTAAAAAGCTGGAAAAACCAATTTTTAATTTTATTTGGAAAAATACTTTTGAACCCGTTAGTAGGAAAATAATGAAAAGTGATACTGTTAATGGTGGTTGGAATGTTAAAGATCTAAAAACATTTGAATGTTCACTACGTATGTCGATAATTATAAATAATTTAAAACAGAGAAACCATCCCTTGCTGTATATATTGTTGTATATTCTGGGACCAATAACAAGGAAAATAACTAACATAGAAGGACAACATCCCTTCATTGTTAATAATAATAAGAGGTATCGAAAATGGAGAGATGGTATTAGAAAAATTTTAGATAACGATGATAATATAAGTAAAAATGATGATAAAATAAGACCAAACAAAATATATAGATATATGTATAAACAATATACTAGTGAAAGTGTCGAGAGAAACTATGTAAATTGGATAGCTGTATGGAAAAATATCAATATTCTCCCATCTGAATGGAGAGAAACTTCATGGAGAATTCTGTTGGATGTAGTAATGACGGGAGATTATCTGCGTAGATATCATAGGCGTCGCAATGCTCGATGTTCTGTATGTGGAAGAGATGAGACAATCTACCATGCTTTCTATGAATGTAGTCCAGCGAGATTGGTGTGGTCATGGATAAATCGTATATGTAGAGTTAAATTAAACTGGACTAATATTAAATATCAAATTAATTATAAAGTAAATAATCAAAATTCATATCTGGTAAATTGGATGGTTGGGTTAACAAAAAGGTACTTATGGAAAGCCAGATGCTTAGCAATTTTTGACAAAAGAAAGATTAGTTCTAGGATAATAATTAAGAAAATTAGAGGCGAAGCAGAACTTAAATTTAAATATGATAATGAAACGTTAAATGAAAATGAATGGAAGGAATACTACAGGGGAACGGAAGGTAATATCTGGAAACGCATTAACGATATGTTCATCTTTAATGATGAATGGTAAATTGTCTCATGTCACTAGAATGTTAATTGATTTTATGCCCGATATCCCAAAATTGGGTGCTAAAATAAATGTCAATCGGTACTTTGTAAAGCCATGTTCAATTCTTAGCGATAATTGAAAACAGAACGATATTTTAAATGGCTACCTTCACTTTCTAGTGCTAATTGAAAACAGGATGATGTTTTGAATAGCCATCTACTCTGGTTAGAGTAATTGGTGATGGGACGAGGCCTTTGATGACCGTCCGAACTGTTTGATGTTAAATGGAAAATGTGGAAACCCGTGGGACTTATTAGTCCTACTTGTTGTGAGTGTGGGTGGTCCACCACGTGGGGAAGAGGGACAAACCCTAACATTCTACGATGGAATATACAGCTTGAGACTGTGTTAGTGTTAATATATATTTTAGCTATATATTGTTATATAAGATTCTTATGATGTCGGGTTATATTTCTGAAAGAAAATGGGTGGTTTTTAACATCCAATTGATGTAAATATTTTTAAACTTTAATAAAACCTTTACTAAAGATTACCGTGGAGGGGAACATTACAATGAGCCTATAGGCAATTTTTGAAATCCCGCTTTACGCGGGATGATTTCCTAATCAAAAAGTAGACCNGGGTAAGAAAATTGAATTCGAGCTCAGGTTTCCCTTCATATTACACGTGCTAATCTTTCGCCTTTTACTAAAGATTACCGTGGAGGGGAACATTACAATGAGCCTATAGGCAATTTTTGTAATCCCGCTTTCTGCGGGATGATTTCTTAATCTAAAAGTAGACAAATTACTGTTTTACAGGCAGAATCTATCGAATCGTGTTATACGTCACCGTTACGTATATCTTTTGCCGACTCTAGAAATTTCTCCCTACATTTCGGAAAATTCCCTATTTTCGTTGACAAAGACTAAAACATATATTTTGCCAAATCTAATAAGGATATTTCTTAATCTTTTCGTCTTGAAGTTTTATTATATAAATCATTGTACGCGTATTCTGATAATTTCAATGCATTCTGTACATTTGTAAACCTATAATCAATTTACTGAAAAATATGTAATAATAGGACTGAAGAGGGGCATTAAGCCCGAAATGCATATCCGTCCACACCAATAAAACAANTTTCTGAAAGAAAATGGGTGGTTTTTAACATCCAATTGATGTAAATATTTTTAAACTTTAATAAAACCTTTACTAAAGATTACCGTGGAGGGGAACATTACAATGAGCCTATAGGCAATTTTTGAAATCCCGCTTTACGCGGGATGATTTCCTAATCAAAAAGTAGATCGAATAACTGTTTTATGTGCAGAATCTGTCATCTGTCGAGTCGCGTTATAGCGTGCTTTGGTAACTCTACGAATTTCTCCTTACATTTTGGAAAATTGCTTATTTTCCTTGACAAAGAGTAAAACGTATATTTTGACAAATCTAAGGATATTTCTTTAAATTCTTTTTGCCTTACAGGCGCTGTGAGAGAGCTTTTTTTCAACCCTGCCATGAATTAGAACAACAAGACACAATGAAAGTACAAGAAGCAGAAATACAGGAAATATCAGAAAAGAATGAAAAAACAGCCAAAACCAGAAATAACTCTGAGAATGAAGAAAAAAGTGAGGAAGAGAAGGGCATGACTAGATCTAGAGAAAACAGTTATCCATAAGCATGGATGTCAATATCACACAGGTAGAAACAATCGAGGAAGCAGGGAAGGCGATAAATAAAACAGTACAAAAGAAAACAAGGAAATGTAAAAAGCTACAATCAATATTAAAGAATTAACATTCAAGGACATCAATAAAATTATGAATCTGCTCATGACTAACAAAGTTGATGTGTTGATGCTGCAAGACACCAAAACGTGGGACTTCTACGACCTAAGGAACCTAAAGAAACTATTTGTACACTACGACATATACACTTCCTTCGCCACGAGGTGAAGTACAGGAGTCATCACCATGATCGACAAAAGAATCAAAGTGGACGACTTCAAGACAGACTCTGAAGGGAGAGCACTTGCTATGGACATTCAGATAAGTAAAAGTCTTATTAGAATAATTAACATCTACGCACCTCCTGATTTGTCGGAGAGAAAAGTGTTCTTTAAAGATCTCGTGAAATTTCTAATAGGCGGTAGACACATTATCTTGGGTGGAGACCTTAACTGCGTGCCATATCCCATCGATAAAAATGGGCCATTGCAATGCGATGGATCGCGCATAGTTTTAAGTAAAATCGTGGATGACTATAGTCTAATTGACACCTATCGCACCATCCACCCTGACTCCCCAGGGTTTACGTGGGAAAAAAGAGGGATATTGGAGCATCTGGATCGCATATATATCTCAAAAAATATGGGGAAAATTATTAATATCAACAAATACTGGCTAAATAAGGACCAAAGGAGGATCTCGGATCACAAAATCGTCGAATTAGAAATAGAGATCAAGAAAAACCATAAAAGGAAAAATAAAATCAAAATCACTAAAGAAATACTCGATGATGGTTTTTTTGTAGAAAATACTAAAGAGGTACTAGAGAAAGGAAAAGATTGCATCACCTGGGAGGAATGGATTGAAACAAAGTATAAGTGCAGAGAAATATTACAAAAAAGTTGGGAGAGAATAAAAAAGAGCAGATTCAACAAAATTAAAAAACTACAGAGAGAATTAACGAACTACATTATAGAAAACAAAGAAGACAAAGCAAGAAAAATTGAAAATGAAATTAGCAACGAAATAGAAAAGAAAAATAAGGAAAACTATATTAGATATAAGATGAACAAACACAATATCAAACGTGAGGCTGAAAAAGCTATCTTCGAAAAGAGAAATAAGATGAAAGAAAGCATAAAAATTGACAAGATTGTAGTAGACAACAAAGAAATCTTAAGTAACTTTCAAAACTTCTACACTCGATTATTCAGTGATCCGGGATCTGATGACTCTGTCTAGGAAGAGGTAGTAAAAAATCTTCAACTGGTCAAGAAAAACAACAAAAACATTATTAACAAAGAAGTCACTAAAGAAGAAATCAGACGCGATTCAGGCACTTCACACAAGGAGAGCACCAGGTGAGGATGATCTCAGTGCCGAATTCTATAGGTTTTTTAGCGAATGGCTAATTGACATCTTGTACAACTTATACAACACTAGTAAATTTGATGGATCCTTTGGAGTAGGAAAAATGATCCTCATAAACAAAAAGGAAAGCGAGAAGAAAGGTCTAGGTGATTTTAGACCAATCACCTTACTTAACATCGACTATAAAATTTATAGTATAATCATTTCTAAAAGACTCGAAAACCTATTCAAGGACCATGTGACCAACACACAAAGCTCGGGGATAAAGGAGCGAACCATCCAAAACAATATCACGTTTCTTAGGGTGATTCAAGACCTATATGTGGAGAGGAATAGTCCACTATCCATCCTCTCAATCGACATCAGCAAAGCGTTTGATACAGTCAATAGGACAATACTCTGGAAATTTATTGATAAATTTGGCTTAAATAAACTTGAGTTAGAAACGATACAAAAACTATATATAACACCGCGTACCTTTATATACATCGAAATCGATAACTCTGATGAAATTGCTTATGCTGCAGGGGTCAGGCAGGGCTGCCCATATGATCCTATTTACCATCTACATTGAGGTACTTCTAAGCAGCATAAAGTTGGACAGTAGGATTGAAGCCATCCATGTTAATGCAATATAATATGGATTTGTTAAAAATTGGTAGAGAGAGAGAAAAGATATTATTCCCAAAAGAAAATAAAGTAAAAAAGACTAGTAAGATAAATAAGGTTAAGATAGAAACAGGACAGATAACTGATGAGATAAAAATAAGGAAAGAATTTTATGAATATTATAAAAAGATATTTGAAGTAAGAAAAGGAGATGAATACTGGTGGAATGTTTTTAAACAGAATATTAAAAAAATAAAAGAAAAAAATGAAAATCAGATAGGTAAAAAAATTGAGTTGAAGGAGGTGGAGGAGGAAATTAAGAATCTAAGGACTAAAAAAGCAATGGGGTTGGATAAGTTACCAAATGAATTTTATATATACTATGGTGATAGAATAAAAGGAATATTGTGTGACTTGTATAATGAAAAGAAATATGGACAAAACTTTAGTGTTGGAAAAATAGTGTTAATTGATAAAAATTGTGATGAAGTACCGAAAATAGGAGATTTCAGGCCATTAACTTTAATGAATAGTGATTATAAGATTTATAGTTCAATAATAATGAAAAGAGTTGTAAAAGTGTTTAAGGAAGGTATCTGTAGAACACAGACTGCTGGAATACCAGGAAGAATGATACAACAAAATATAATGTTATTGGATCAAATAATAGAAATTAATAAGATACGTAAAATACCAACCTCAGTGATATCAATAGACATGAATAAAGCATTTGATTCTGTGAATAGAAAGGTATTATATAAAACATTAGATGAGTATGGATTAAATGATAGTGAAATAGAAATAATAAAAAAATTGTATAATAATGCAGAAGCAAAGATTGTTATAAATGGTGAATTAACAGAAATTATTAAATGTGAAAGTGGTGTAAGACAGGGATGTGCAGCATCCATGATTTTGTTTGTGATATTTTTAAGTCTGCTGACAAATAGGGTGATGGAAGAACCATTGATTGAACCCGTGTATATACCAGTATCAGATGAAAAAATAAAATATATAGGACATGCAGATGACTTAAATTTTATAATAAGTAATAAACTTTCTTATGAAAAGGTAATACAAATAACTGAAAAATATTGTTTAATGACTGGAATGCAGATAAATAAACAGAAGAGTAAAGTTTGTAATGTGGTAGGAGAGATAATCAAAGACTCTGATATACCAATAGTTGAAAGTTTAAAAATCTTTGGAATATTTTTTGGTGAAAATGCAAGAAGACAGAATGAAAAATAACATTAAAAAAGTTAAAGAACAGTGGAAAATGAGATGTTTATATTTGCCAGAAAGAGCAATGATAGAAAAAAAGTGATAATAGCAAAGATAATCTATTTTCTTTATGTAATTGACATGACAATAGAACAAATGAAGGAACTGGATAGAGAAATATATAATTATATATGGAATAGAAGGTTTGAACCACTTGCTAGGAAAATAATGAGAAATAGAAAAGAAAATAGAGGATGGGAAATATGGGAAATGCATGAATTTGCAATGGCATTGCAAATAGCAATAATAATAAATACAATAAAGAGTAGAAAAACACCCATTGTCAGAAGTGATGAAATATATAATAGGACCAGTATTAAATAAAATAGACAAAAATAGTAGTAAAAAGCCTTTTATGATTAAAAACAATAAAAGATATAGAAAGTGGAGAGAGATACTGAATCAAATACAGTAGAACCTCGAAAACTCGGCCTAATGTGGACCGAAGGGTGGCCGAGTTTGTGAAAATGCCGGGTTATCGGGAATGGGGTTAAAAAAGGATAAGTATGCGTTTTTCCTCAGAAAATACTGTACTGTACTTGTATGTATTGTTTACTTGAGAATATAACAGAGAATAAACTGCCCAAATACCCTTAAACAAAGGAAAAGTACGTCCTTTATGAAGGCATAGAGCCTTTACTACATGAAAATGAAAATTAATGAATACACTGTGTACAGTAATTTATCTGATAAGACAGACCTCAGAAAAATACTTTATGAGAGCTTTTATACTTTTATAAAGCTGTCTATAATGAAAATTAATTAACTAAGGATTTTTTTGCCTTGCCAGGGTGTGGCCGAGTTATCCGGAGTGCCGGGTTATCGAGAGCCGAGTTTTCGAGGTTCTACTGTAGCAGAAAATGAACCAGAGTTGTTAACGTCGGAAAGTATAGTTAAACCTTCAAAGATATACTGGATAATACACAAAAAATACTTAGATAATCAAAGTAGTAATAAGAAAACAAACTGGAAAATGGTCTGGAATAATTTGGAGAAATTGCCAGCAGAGTGGCATGAAACGGCCTGGAGATTGATAATGAAGGTAACAATAACGAAGAGCTTTATGGCAAGACTGCACTGGAGAAAAGAGACCAAATGTGAAGTGTGTGGAGAAGTAGAGCACGATATACATGTTTTTTATAAATGTCGACCAGCAAGAATAGTGTGGGGATGGATGGCGAAACTGTGGCACACTAAAATAACATGGAGAAATATCAAATTACAAATAGAATATAAAGTGAGATATAAGACATACATGTTGAATTGGATGATAGCATTAAGCAAGAGAGCATTGTAGAAACATAGATGCAAACAATTGTATGACAAGAAGGTAATGACCTCTACTTTGGTGATAGCAAGAATTAAAGGTCTGACCGAATTAAAATTGAAAACAGATATGGAGACAATGACAAGACAAGAAATAGAGGCCTGCTATGAACGAACAGAAGGTAAAATCTGGGAAAGAAGAGGAAATGATTATAGAATTTTACACTAACATGTTTATGAGTGTTTTGGTAATTTTTATAGAAGTTTGAGGTTTTATATTGTTTAATTTTTATAATTGTAATAGCTCTTAGTGGTTGGACATTAGATTGATGTTAATTGCTGGTTTGTTAGATATACAAACAATGTGGCAGTTCTACTGGTTTATAATGTTTTGTAACAACAGGTTACTGTTCTGCTGTAATTTATTGATTGATATGTTGATACATGGTTTTTTTTTTTGGGGTTGACTTTTATGTAATAATGCTGAGATAATACGGGCGATTGATTGAATTGTAGCAATTTGAAAAAGTAATTAATATGTAACTAAGCCATGTTTGAAAGAATATAGTTTAATGTTTTGAAATGTAGTTAATCTATTGTAAGGTCTGACTGAATAAAACTGAAAACAGATATAGCGACAATGATCAGACAAGAAATAGAGGCCTGCTATGAGGGAACAGGAGGTAAAATCTGGTAGAGAAGAGGAAATGGCTAAAAAATATTGTGTTAACATAGATTTTGAGAGCTTTGTTAATTTTTATTGATGTTTAATGTTTTAGATTGGATAATTCTTAAATTGTAATGGTTCTTAGTGGTTGGTCATCAGATTGATGATAAATAGCTGTGTGAGTTAGCCATACAATAATGTGGCAATTTTACTGTCTTATAAGGTTTCGTAATGATGGGTTACTGTTTTGTTGTAGTTTCATGATTGATGTGTTGATACATGGTGTTTTTTTTTGGTGTTGTTAACAATTACAATGTTGTGATACAGGCGATTGTTTGAATTGTAGAGATTTGAAAAAGTACACTAAAATGTAATTAAGCTATGTTTGAAAGACTATAGTTTAATGTATTGAAATGTTGTAAATCCATTGTAATGGATTGACATTGTTCCCATGGATCTTTTCATGGACATATAATGTACTTTCTTGACCCAATAAACTTTATAATTTTCGCCTTTTACTAAAGATTACCATGGAGGGGAACATTACAATAAGCCTATAGGCAATTTTTGAAATCCTGCTTTACACGGGATGATTTCCTAATCAAAAAGTAGACCGAATAACCGTAATAGACCAGGTACACACATGCGTGAAATCTAGCATGAAACAAAAAGCGTAAAAATTTTTCTGAAATTTTGGCTATTTTCAGTTCTGTAACTGAAAATAGAGTAGAGCATGTCTCTACTTTTTACGCCAAAATTCCTCCAATAAAGAGAAGTATTTTCTATGACGTCAAAGTAGACACGTGGTTTTTATTCTAACAATGGCGGCAATCCTACAATTGTGACGATCTCGAAAAAACGAAAAATAAATGAAATAGAGGAGTTTATTAATTTAAATCCGTTCGACCACATCAGTGTACTGTATAAAGGCACTGTATTTAAATAATGTTTATGGATGGCTATAGGTACAAAATTGTACAGTACAGCAGAAGCAAAGGTTTATATAAATGGTGAATTAACAGAAAGTATTAAATGTGAAAGAGGTGTAAGACAGGGATGTGCGGCATCCATGATTTTGTTCGTGATATTTCTAAGTCTGCTTACAAATAGGGTGATGAAAGCGGTATATTTCCCAGTATCAGATGAAAAAATAAAATATATAGGACATGCAGATGACATAAATTTTATAATTAGTAATAGATTATCTTATGAAAAAGTAATACAAATAATAGAAAAATATTGTTTAATGACTGGAATGCAGATAAATAAACAGAAGAGTAAAGTTTGTAATGTGGTAGGAGAGATAATCAAAGACTCTGATATACCAATAGTTGAAAGTTTAAAAATCTTTGGAATATTTTTTGGTGAAAATGCAAGAAGACAGAATGAAAAATAACATAAAGTTAAAGAACAGTGGAAAATGAGATGTTTGTACCTGCCAGAAAGGACAATGATAGCAAAAAAAGTGATAATAGCAAAGATTATTTATTTTCTTTATGTAATTGACACGACAATAGAGCAAATGAAGGAATTGGATAGAGGAATATACAGATATATATGGAATAGAAGGTTTGAACCACTTGCTAGGAAAATAATGAGAAACAGAACAAAAAATGGAGGATGGGAAATGCGTGAATTTGCAATGGCGTTGCAGATAGCAATAATAAATAAATACAATAAAGAGTAAAACACATCCATTGTCAGAAGTGATGAAATATATATTGGGACCAGTAGTAAATGAAATAGGTAAAAATAATAGTAAAAGGCCTTTCATGATAAAGAATAATAAAAGACAGAAAATGGAGAGAAATACTGAATCAAATAGCAGAAAATGAGCCAGAATTATTGACGTCGGGAAGTATAGTTAGACCATCAAAGATATACTGGATTATACATAAAGAATACCTAGATAATCAAAGGAGTAATGATAATATAAATTGAAAAATGATCTGGAATAATTTGGAGAAACTGCCAGCAGAGTGGCACGCAACTGCTTGGAGGTTGATAATGAAGGTAACAATAACGAAGAGTGTGGCGGCCGAATAATTGTAACCTAGTACTGCATCTGAAAATCCAGATGGAGCACATGTGGCATCCATCCGCCATATTCTTTTTCTCTCTCTCGCCTACACTACTCACAAGTGAATGTTCTGTACCGACGCATGCTTGTAACCGATCGAACTTTACTCAATAAGTGTAAAACAAAATCTTATACGCAATTGTAAATAAATTCTCATGGTGAAATATAAAGCTTCGGTTATTTTATAAATCAACGAACACTCAAGTGGTGCATCAACCACCACAAAGAGTTTTATGGCGAGACTGCACTGGAGGAAAGAGAACAAATGTGAAGTATGTGGGGAAGTGGAACATGATGTACACGTTTTTAATAAATGCCGACCAGCGAGAATAGTGTGGGAATGGATGGCAAAATTGTGGCATACAAAAATAACATGGAGGAATGGTAAATTACATATATATATAAATGAATGTATGTCTGTCTGTTCGTCCTTCATGCATTACCACACACCGTTTATCCAATTGCCATGAAACTTTGGGAAGTTGTTTAATATACTCCCGCGAAGGTTTCTGGCATAGTACGACTGCCATGAAGCTTTGGGAAGTTTTTTAATACACTCCCGCGAAGGTTTCTGGCATAGTACATTTATCCTACAATAGATGGCGCGCGTTTATACTGTGTGTTCGATCGATTTCAAATTGTGAAGACCATTTCCCCCTTCAAAAAAATCTCTATATGCATTTGTGAACTGTTATTTACGATATTTGTAATAATTTTTGTTTAATCACTTTATTTCAACTATTTTTTGCTAATTATGTATTCGCTCGAACTTTGTTAAAACCTTAACTGTATCCCGAACAACAACCGAAGTTGTAGGAGGAAATTCGCCTATTTTACCGATCCTGGTATCCCCGTTTCCAAATTTTAATATCAACTCAAAATAATTTAAAAAGACAAATTAAAAAAAAAAGACAAGGTTTATTATCCAACTATCAGAAATTTCACAACATGGCAAGGAAGAGAGCAAAGAGCAATTAATTTAAATAATTAAAATTGTAAAGGATTAAAAATATATATACAGGTATACCTCGACTTACGTCGTTTCGATTATACGTCGTTTGTCAAAAACGTATATGGAAAAATAAAAATCAAGTTTGAGTCATTTTATTCGACTTTACGTCCGTCCGCCACAAATATTGAAGTCGTAATATCACTAGAAAAATGTTTAAAGCACATAAAATCATATTATAATACAATATATACATTTACAAGTATATACTGTATTTACAGTACATGCATTCGTAAATTTAAATTACTTTTTTCTGTACTATATTAAAAACTAAAATTTGTTTGTAAGCTTAAAATAGATCCTTATTAACCATATATTATTAAAAATGCATTAATAAATAAAATACAGAACGGGAATTGGTAATTTATGGTTTAGCCTAGTGGCAAGTAGATTCGGAGACAAGTAAATTCGACTTAAGTCGTTCTGCTGGAACCAATTACCGACGTAAGGTATAATTAAAAAAATTCATATTCCCTTAATATGCACAATTACCTGTCGTTAGTCCGCAGACGACAACCATGTAGAGACAACTGATGCAGGGAAATTTTCCCTGACCGGTGGGGAACGTGTCGAGCGTGACGTCACTTCCACAATTCCCTACACACACGTGTGCAGTAACAGAAATACTTGACACAAAAACAATTATTATATATTATTTAAAACAAAAGTATAAATTTAATAACAAATTCAGCTTTCCCCATATTACTTTGTAACAACGTTAACGTCTTTAGTTCTTTATCCCAAGATATCGGCTGTTATGCAAAAGGTCTCTAGCTATAATTGCATTTTATACGCATTTTTTTCTCACTGTTTCACATCTTTGTGGCGGTATGCCATGCCTACATACATAGGGGTTAAATATAAATTTCATATTTTTCTCTATCCTTTGTCTTCCATGCCACTATTTCCTAGAACTTCCTCATTCATTCTTTCCCTACGGGTGGGGGCAACCGTTGTCCAAGAACAAAAGTGAAAAAAGCCTGGAGGGCATGAGAAGAAAAACGGACATTCTTGCAGTGATGCCAGATTGGGCTACAAGTAGCGGATTGGGCTACTTTTTAAGTGCTCTCGCTACAAAAATTTCAAATTGGGCGACACGCTACTTTTTGGGCTAGTGATAATTATCTTCAGGCTACAAATCTTAAAAATACGCTACTTTTTTTATTTTCATATATAAAATCGCAAAACGCTTATTGTATTATACAAAAGTAATAAAGTTTTATTTAATTTCATTACACTTAAGTATATAAATAAAGTTGCAACGTTTAACAAAGATTAAGATACTTTGCTTTCGTTTTCCATCAGTCGTTCGCTCCAGTAGACAATCCACAACTTCACAAGCACGGAGGCGACATTGCTTGTGAAATTGTGGATTGTCTACTACAAGCATTATGCTGTTGGAATTGCCAATTTTCTCTCCCAATAAGTGATCCAAAAGTTATTAAATTTTGATACAACAGTTCTTGATACAATGGAAAAGGATGGCCTTAAAACTGAAAAGAAAAGCCGCAGTCGCTAAGTCTCTAAGTTCAAAAAATGAATCGCTTCGCCTGCGAATGACTCGCTTTGATTTAGAGAAAATTGATGCAGATACACCGAATGTCCATATACAGGGTGTATCAGAATGACGTTTTAAAAATTTGGGGGATTGTAAAGGATGAAATTTTGAACGTTTTGGTATAAGGAACCTATAATCGGAAATTTGAACTAAAGTGTCTACAGCGGTAGGAAGTGCTTGACCGCCCTTCACTTTGGTAGCTACCCTTCCATCCATTGACGTCATGTTATTGCTGCGGATGAAAGACTGTAAACACACAACTACAGTGGTCTAACTGAGCCTGTGTACAGGACGTTGTGTACTCAGTGCTTGTCGTTCTTCAGGTCACCCCTTGCATCCACTGGCGTTGTGATGTAAACACACAGCTAGTCAACGTGAGTCCCTTGTGTACGCAACACCTGTAGGAACAGTTCATAAGCTTACGGAGCGCATCTTTACAGCATTTAATACCATCAGAGGGGAGCGTGGCATCTTACGGAGAGTCGGACAAAACATGGTTCGTCGTTGCACATTATGTAACGAAGTTGGTGGTCGTCACACTGAACATTTACTCTAAAGTAGTGCAGCCACTGATTCGATGTACAGTTTGATTGTACTCTACTGTTTTGTCAATAAAACTTGTCATAAATACTGTATTCTGCTGTTTCATTCAGCATACCGACCTCATAGAACGTGCAAAGTGCAGTAGAAACTTTATACGTATCTCATTTCCGGCTGTAGGTTCCTTATATCAAAACGTTCAAAATTTCATCCTCTACAATCCCCAAATTTTTAAAACGTCATTCTGATACACCCTGTGTATGTATATACATATATTACAAACTTATTTCATTAGTAAAAGTGCATAGTTGCAAAATAATTCATTTTTATTGTTTGGGCTACAAACAGTTCAAATCCGCTACTTTTGGAGCACAACTATGCTACTTTTTAACCTTCAGATCCGGCAACACTGCATTCTTGAGATAGCGTTCGAGGAGAGCTGGCGTAAAGTGAAAGAGGTCGAAGTCAACGTGGAGTAAGGCACGGTATAGAATTTTGGTCGTTTGGAGGGAAAACGGACGAACAAGTACTGTTGCTGAGATCGAGGACTTTGTGAATACTTCTGGATCTTCTGATGTTTGCGTAGAAAAGGACAGAAGAAAGGACTAATTGAGCGCAAGCCTCGACGTTGAGAAAATTTGGAGATCTACGAAAGGCCCGGGTACCCAACCAACCTTCTCTCTGTTTCTTCCCAATTTATGAGTCTTTCATTCCATCTTCTTTTCTTTTCTCTCTTGTTTTTTTAGTATGCTAGTTAGTTTACGGTAGCTTAAGTTAGATATATTATTACGGGAATATATATATATCAATATTATCCATTGTTTTTGCAGACACGTGTCACCAGTCTTTGTTCGTACAAAAGGACCGATTGAGCTGTATTGTACAAAAAGGAGCTATATAGTTGGGATCCAAAAGAATCAAGTGTACGGAAAACCACCGAAAAAAAAAAATAATAATAAAGCTTTCATTTTGTTTGTATGCAACTTTGTATTGTATTGTTCATCCGTGCACGCACATCTTTTTGGCTGGGACCAGGTGTCTTTTTGTTTGTGGTTGTGCCGAGGCCATCTACATTGTTGAAACTTTTATCTGCGGTTATCATCAACTTTGGATTTCTGCCGATTGTGAGTATAAGTTGACTTTTTTTGCTGACTGTTTCTTTACTAACAACTAAGTGGAAGCTGGTGTAGTGCTGGATGGAGCCATGGACTGACCTGGACTGAGCCATGCAGTGGTTTCCAGGATGGTAACTGGACCAGAGATAACGCGAGAGTTTTAAGACAACTCTTATTTGTCGTCTGGTGATTTGGAGAGAGAAGAAGAGGAAGAAGTTGGTTTTGGTGAAGAAAGTATAGAGGAGGCTCCTGAGATAGAAAAACTTGGTGAATATAAGAAAATTAAGTCCGTAAGAATTCGAGTGGAAGAGAAGATTGAGGTGAGACACTTGGTTCATGCGATTAGCTTGAAGTTAGAAATCACTGGTGTGGTGTGGAGCAGGCGTGTTTTCAGCCTGGCAATGTAGTAGAAATTGGGTTGTCATTGGTAGAAGCTAAGGAGAAATTGGAGAGGAAATAATAATAAATGAAAAGTGTTACTTGATATAGTGTGTTGAAGTGGAATTATTAAGTGTAACTTTGAAATATGTGCCATTGGAATTTCATGATTTTTTGATAAAGAAAGCAATGAGATATGAAAAAATGATTAAAGTTAACCCGAAGTATCATCCAGGAGAACCTAAAATTAAAAATGGAACTTTAATAATAATGGAGCCTAGACAAAAGATACTGAATTTTATTGAAATTTTTGATAAGAGAATTCAAGTTTATTATCCTGGGTTAAAGGAACAATGCCGAACAATGTAGGAAATGTGGTAAATATGATCACAAAGCATGAGAATATGTAATTAAGACTTGTTATAGATGTGGAGAAACCACACACTTGATAAAAGAGTGTTTAAAGTGTTCACTGTGTCTGAGAGAACATACGGGTAATTGTAGAAAACCTAGTTTTTCTGAAATTGTTAAATGTGGATTTCCAAGAATTCAGAGTAAAAGTGCTGAAAAAGGGAGAGATAATATAGTAAGGAAAATTGATAGGAAACAAGAAGGTAAAGATGAAGGAAAAAGAATAGAAAGTGAAAAGGAACAAGAGAAGGAAAATAAGAAACCAAGATAAGATAGGTACAGAAAAAGAAATTAAATTAGGAAATATAAAAGAGAAAAAGATACAAGATGAGAAAGTTAATAAGGAATCGGCCGGCATCTGGACCCCCTATATAGGGAGATCACTAGCAACAGCCGCACCAAAATCGCGTACTTAAGAACCGGCAAGCTTTACGACTTGCTGCGCAACGCGAAGGACGCAATGGATCTCACCAGGGCCCCAGGTGTTTACTCCATTCCCATACGGGACGACAGATTCAATAGGGACTTAGTTTACATTGGCTCCACCATCCGATCAACACAGAAACGAATACGGGAACACCAAGCTGATATTAAGCATAAAAGACACACCACTGCCTTATCGACCTATGTCACCGACCCTGAAATAAGGGCGGACTTCCGGAACACCAAACTTATCAGACACGCGTTCCGCGCTGACCATATCCATCACCTGGAGGCCTGGGAGATTCACAAAGCTATCATGGGGGGCAACTGCATCAACTACAGGGATGGGGAAACACTTGCACAGGCGTGGAAGTATTTATTCGAGGAGTTTGAGCAATGGCTGTCTCAGGGGTGAAACCCGACGCGCACGTTTATTTATTTACATCGTTGGCAACATCGTTACAACGGTCGGGTTGAAACACGGCCAGTCACCACCTGAAGCAGACCTCGGTGGAGGTCGAAAGTACTTGTGGAATTTAATAGTGACATAACACTCGTAAAAAAAGGTTTTTCGTGGATTGTTATTATTCAACGCAGTGTTAAGTTGTTGGAAGTCGTTTATCTTAGTTAATAAGGAAAATGAACAGAAAAGAGATGATAGAGAGGATGAGATGGAGGTGGATAGAATAGGTAGGAAACAAGGTAGAAATGAACAGAAAAATGAAGGAGGGAAGAAGTGAGAAGGAAAAACCCAAGTAAGAACTGGTAATGGATAGAAAATTAAAGATAAGTTTTGTTAATATCTCTAGAATGAGGGATAAGTATAAGCAAATATTTTTGGCAAACTTGTGCAAGTGCAAGAGATATTCTAGGATTGCAAGGTACTAATATTAGAGATTTTTTGGATTTAAGGGAATTGAGGAAATTGTTTCCTGGTTATAATATTTATGTCATTCGCCATAAGGAGGAGTATGGGCATTGTGACGATGATAAAGAATACAATAAAGGTACGAGACTTTGTTACGGACTCAAAGAGAAGAGTTCTAGCTGGTGATATCAAAGTGAGTGATCATTTTTTGAGAATTTTGAATGTTTATGCACCTTTGCAAGTCTCTCTGAGAAAGGAATTTTTTAATGGTCTAAATAGTTTTTTGTCAGTGGATAGGGAGATTGTGTTGTTTGGGGATTTTAATAATGTTATGGTGGCATTGGACAAGAATACGTGGCATTTTTCTGATGGTTCTAGAAAGATTTTAGCTCAGGTTTTGGAAGAGAAGATTTTTATCTTAGTGATATTTTTCAGAGTGGCAATCCCAGTTCCCCTGGGTTTAGCTGAAAGAGACAAAATATGAAGATTGGACAGGATCTATTTTAATATGAAAAACCATAAAATTGTGAGTATTGTTAGTTATAATCTGAGAAATCAAGTTAAACTATCTGATCACAAGATGGTAGAGGTTGAAATGGTGATAGGAATACAAGAGAGAATTAAGAAAAATATTAGGATCACAAAAGAAATTTTAGAGAATGAGGAATTTAAGAATAATATTAAAAAATTATTGGAAGAAGAAAGTGGGGATATTACAGGAGAAAGATGGGAGATAGTAAAGGGAAAAATTGGAGGTTTGATTGAGAAGGTATGGAGAGAGGTTAAAAGGGATAGTTTTAATAAGGTTAAGAAATTGAGAAGAGAATTAACTAAGGCTATTATTATGAAAAGAGGAGAAAAGGAAATTGAAATGATAGATGGAAATTGGTAAGGAAAGTGAGAAAAGATGTGGAGTTATGTGAGATATAAAATGAAAAGGTTAAGAATTGGAAGAGAAATAGACACTAGTTTTTATGAGAGGAGAGAGAAGAAAAGAGAACAGATAAGAATTGCTGAATTAGTGAAGGGTGATGAGATAATAAAGGAAGAGAATCACACAGGAAGAGATTAAAGATGCGGTTATGCATTTGAAAGTTAAGAAGGCCCCAGGTATGGATGGCTTGACTCCAGAGCTGTATATTTATTTTATTAAGGATTTTATTCTTTATATAATTGTAAGGATCTTAGTGAGAATTTTAATGTGGGGAAGATGGTTTTGATTAAGAAAAAAGATGAAAATTGTACTGTGGAGGATTATAGACTGATAACATTGTTAAAGTATGACTTTAAAATTTATGGATTTATTATTGCTAAGAGGTTAGGTGATATATTTAATGCTGAGATAGTGAATACTCAAAGAGTATTCACTATCTCAGTTGTAAGAAGATCAACACAGAGTAATATGTTATTTTTGGTGTCAGAAATGTGTAGAGAAATAAATACCATTGTCTATACTTTCGATAGATATTTGTAAAGCTTTTGATACAGTTAATAGGGTAATTTTGTAGAAATTACTAAGTAGATATGGGTTGAACATTAATGAAGTTAAAGTAATGAAACAATTCTGTGATGCATCGAGAATATCCATTACTGTTAACAATGAAATGTCAAGGGAAGTTGAATGTAGGGCGTGGGTAGGACAGGGTTGCCCCTGCTCTATGATTTTGTTCATGATTTACATGAATTTATTTTTAAGAGTTATTCAAAATGGTAATCTTATTGAAAAGTATTTTTATACCAGGTTTAAGAGAGAAGGTTAAGTTTTTATGTCACGCTGATGGTGCGAGTTTTTTTTGTTACAAACAACTTCTCTTTAGAAAGGATAAGCGTGATATTTTTAATATATTGACTGGTATGAAAATCAATTTATGTAAAAGTAAATTATTGAAAATTTATGGTAATGTGGATAGTGTAAACTTGAATTATGAAAGGGTAAAGAGTACGAAAATTCTTGGTGTATGGATTGGGGAAAATGCAGTTAGTAAAAATGTTGAATTAATGTATGGCAAAATTGAGAGTGCATTAAATGAATGGGAAAATAAATGGCTATATTTGCCTGAAAGGGTAGTAAATAGCTTAGTTATTCCAAGAATTGTATACTTATATGCTACTTATCTGAAAATAGAAGATATTAAGAAGCTAGAAAAACCAATTTTTAATTTTATATGGAAAAATACCTTTGAACCCATTAGTAGGAGAATAATGAAATGTAATATTGTTAATGGTGACTGGAATGTAAAAGATCTGAAGTCATTTGAATGTTTGCTGCATATATCAATGTTTATAAATAATTTGAAGAAAAGAGGTCATCTTTTGTTTTATGTGTTATATATTTTGGGTCCAACAACAAAGAGAATAACAAAGATGGAGGGACAACATCCCTTCATTGTGAATAATAATAATAAGAGATATTGAAAATGGAGGGAGGATATAAAAAATATTTTGTATGGTGATAATAATATAGTTGAGAATGATTGTAAAATAAGACCAAATAGAATTTATAAATATTTGTATAAACAATAAACTAGTGAAAGTGTGGAGAGAAATTCTGTAAATTGGATTGCTGTATGGAAAAATAATACTGCAATGCTCCAATATCATAGGCATCCAATATTTAAATGTTTTGTTATAACTAACATTAAGTTATTTTATGTAAAGTAAATTAATGTTGTGTTATTTGTTTATAAAAAAAAGACAGTTACTCTCCTAACATGACTGGGTGGACACTTACCTCTGCATCATCTCTATTTTGATTACTAGTCATTAATAAACGGTTAAATTTACTCTAGGTATCCAAGATGGCGGCGATCGCCATTAACTAAAACGCGCCTATAATTAAACTTTTTCTTTTTAACTAAGGTTAATGTCCAGATACGTGGACCGTCATGGCGGCACTTCCTGTTTCAGCCTCGAAACCAGACGGTTTGCAGACGACGTGTCACGTGACNCAAATACAAAACATACTTGTAAATGTATATATTTTAATATGATTTTATGTGCTTTAAACGCTTTTCTAATGATATTACGTCTTCAATATTTGTGGCGGACGGACGTAAAGTCGAATAAAATGACTTAAACTTGATTTTTATTTTTCCGTATACTTTTGCGTATATTTTTCCGTTACGATTGACAAACGACGTATAATCGGGAACGACGTAACTCGAAACGACGTAAGTCGAGGTATACCTGTATAAAGTGAAACACAAAACATATATGCTTAACTGGATGATAGCGCTAAGTAAGAGGGCATTTTGGAAGCATAGATGTGAGCAACTGTATGATAAGAAAGCATTGAGCTCTACATCGGTGATAGCAAGGATAAAGGGTTTGACTGAATTAAAACTGAAAACAGACATGGCGACAATGACAAGAAGAGAAATTGAGGTCTGTTATGATGGAACGGAAGGAAAATTTTGGGAAAGAAAAGAAATGAATATAGAATATTATGTTAACACTGACAAGTGTGTGACATCTTTATTTTAATGTTTGATGGTTTTGATCTTTATATCTTTAATTGTAATGGTTTTTTTAGTGATTAATATTAAATTTGTAAGTACTGGCTGTGTATGCCAGTTATACAACACTGTGTCAATTTAATTGTATTTTATGCAAAGTTTTGTAACGATAAGTTACTGTTTCGTTAATAGTTTATTGATTTATATGTTGGCACATGTATCGTAAACCTTTTAGAATTGTTAAGTTATGTAAAGTTCTATGATGATGCTATTGTAATATCTAAATTGATGTAAATGATTTTTAGAATGGTAAAGATTTGAAAAGGTTAAAATCAAATAGCAATTGTTTAATGTTAAAAAGTTTATTGATTATTTGTTTAATATGTTGCAATAAAAGCTTCAATTTAATGTTATGGATGGACATAGTGCTCGTGACAAAACTTTCACGAGCATATCATGTACTGTACAGTACTTTCCTTGACTTAATAAACTTTATATATTTCGCCTTTTACTAAAGATTACCGTGGAGGGGAACATTACAATGAGCCTATAGGCAATTTTTGAAATCCCGCTTTACGCGGGATGATTTCCTAATCAAAAAGTAGACCAAATAACTGTTTTATGGGTAGGAACACACATGCGTAAAATTTGGAGTAAAATCTAGAATAAAACAGAAAGCGTAAAATTTTTCTGAAATTTTGGCTGAAACACAACTGAAAATAGAGTAGAGCATATCTCCAAAATTCCTCCAATAAAGAAGTCTTTTCTATCACGTCAAAGTAGACGATTAGAGTAAAGCAAAAGGTATACAGCTAAAAAAAAGGTCTTAAACTTAATATTAACGAATAGACATAGACATATCTAGATGTAATTTTAAACGCTGAATCGATTGGTATTAAAAAAAATTACTTACTATCAACCGTTTAAAAGTTACGAACGATTTTTTTTTTGGTAATTGTGCATATTAAGGGAATATGAATTTTTTTAATTATCTAACCTATTCTAATAATATAATTGGTAATAATTATGCTAATTTATTAGAATAGGTTAGGTTAGGTTAGAACGTGCGTCGGTGCGTCACGTGACACGTCTGCAAACCGTCTGGTTTCGAGGCTGAAACAGGAAGTTCCGCCATGACGGTCCACGTATCTGGACATTAACCTTAACGAAAACATTTTTAAAACGTAAATTTGCTACTTACTTTTTCTCGTGCTTTTGGTTTCATTTCCTACTTTTGGATCGGAGACGAAAAAAATAGTCACCACACTACCTGAAAACCATCGATAACTAAACGTAGTGAATTATGAGATTGGATACATCAGTGATTCGAACAGGATTTGACTGGACTGCAAGTATAAGCTTATGCTTCGGCTGCGAGATGCGGTGTGTCTCCTCGGCGGGCGGAACCTGCGGTGTTCGTCCACCTCGTCGTCGCTGCTTCGGCCGCGCGCGCGGCTGCAGCATACAAATATAACATCACCTATGTTATGAACAGTAACGATGAATTACTAACCTCCGGGAGATCCGTCGGGAGCAAGAACAGTCGAATGCCACTTAATGGAAAGTTAGTAGAAGTTTTAACCGACAGATAAACAGTAAAAACAATTGGCCACATTTTCCTACTCGTTAACTTAAAAAAAAAAACAAAATTGTACAAACTTAAAAAAAAACACGAACTCCATTCGAAAAGATAACGACACGCTCCGTTCGTCTATACCGTAACCGAACTCAAAATTTGCATAATTCCTCATATTTTCCGAGTGGAAATTTTTGAAGAAACCGTCATTACGACAAGCGTCGTCTACATTTCATTTCTAAACGCGCATGCCGTCGAGGTTACCGAATGGGCCGCCATCTTGGATACATAGAGTAAATCTAATCGCAAGCAATTTGAAAAATACAGTTCCAAAATATATGGGTCGCATTGAGAATTCTGCAGAAAATCTATGTAACGGCAGCAGCAAAAGCTTAATTTAGGTAGTCTCTATGGCGGCACTTCCGGTGGCCATTTCGTTTGTGTCCACAAACAAGATGGCGACGGCGCAGCTACTTACTACACCGGCATTTAAAGAAAAAAAATGTTCACTCACCGTTGACGTATTCCTAATTACTTTTCTCAATAAAAAACACGGTTCGGATGATTCTTTCGTAACTTCATCCTTTTCCATCGTAGAAACTTTTTCCGTATTCTTAACACACGTCTACATTCTTCCTGTTATGATTTTCGGATTTATTAGTACAGTAATTACTTTCAGGGCTGAAGCTACAATATCTGGCACTTTCCAAACTAAAACACGCCCCGCTCCTGAATAAAACTTACTCGTACGCTGAACAAACAGTTCGAACCGTTGTTTTCTTAATTTTACCGGAGTGAAAATTGGATGGGCCTGGAAAGGTGTCGAACCGTTCTCTTAGTTTTTTCCTTTTGCTCACAACAATCTCGTCGATTTCGATACCTTTCCAGGCCCATCCAATTTTCACTCCCGGTAAAATTAGACTGTGAAATCATCATAATGTGTAGCACGAAATTCGTCCAGTCAACAGTTGTTCGACCACTCACACCCACAGCCAAACAAGTGACGCTCAACGTACCGTACACTCTATGCAAATTAGATGCAAAATAAAGAAAAAAGTAGTTCCCCAAGAAATTTTCTCAATTTTAAAAATTACTTCAAATGACGAACTGTTTGTCTTGCATTTATGACATCGAAAAGAAACAGAATCACGATCGTTTCGATAATTTCATTTACGACGATCATCACATTTCGAACAATCTGCATCCGCAGGCTGCGTACAAAACTTAACATCCGATGAAATTCTCTTGTCAAGATTAAATTCAGGATATTCCGATACTAAAAAAGTGAAAGAAACCCCTTGAAGTACACTTTTGCCAAGATAATTGT
The DNA here is from genome assembly GCF_000671375.1 of Centruroides sculpturatus. Classification (NCBI taxonomy): domain Eukaryota; kingdom Metazoa; phylum Arthropoda; class Arachnida; order Scorpiones; family Buthidae; genus Centruroides; species Centruroides sculpturatus. The sequence continues at coordinate 59,551 of NW_019385939.1, read as the reverse complement.
CGATGTTTTCCAAACTCCGCCATTACAAAAATAAACGACAAAATATCAAATGTAAACTTCGAGAAAGAAAATTCACACAACAATATATAACTTTTTAAACCTGGATAATTAAATTACTCTTAACAAAGTTATAAAATGTTAGGAAACTAATCTAGAACCGAAATGACGTTAGAAATCTTGTAAACTAAAGAAGCGACACCTAGATTAACTTTCAAAACACACGTGTTGTCGAGATTCCGGAAGTGCAGCCATAAGGACTGCTTAAGTAAACGTCTACCTATAAAATATACATATATATAAAGTTTAAAATCAATAATTTTTATTTGTAACTATTTTTATATGTTTTCTATCTGAGTTAATAAAAATAAAATATAAATATTGAAGTTATGAAATTTAACAATAGAGTCGTGCGGTCATTTATTCGGGGGAAAATTTTTGAATTGAAATAACGTGACTTCCGGTTTGTATCGGAAGTTCTTATATAGTTAATCGGGGCTCCTGCCCCCAAGGTTTCCATATCTGATCTCGTCTTTATCTAACTCGTTTTCGAGATTAAGGAAAGACAAACGGATTAAAGAAGTTATTTTTTTTCTTTACAACTTGGTAATTTCTCTCTGTCGAAATCACCCGTTCGCTTCGCGGTTATAAAAAGTAAGGAGTCAAAAAATAGATTAACATTTATTTGGTAGCAATATACAGTATATACATTATAAAAGGGGCGTCGGATGGATTTGAAGTTACAACTGTCTTCATGTGTTTTTCGATTGTCTCCTCGAAGAATTTCTGGGCATCCGTGCATCTGACAGGAGCATGGTCGTAGCTATCTGTTCGACGACTAAACTGCGAATAATTCCCAAGGTATGGCAGGTAGAAATTCTGGGACGGCATTGAGAACAAACTATGTGTCCGTTGGTACATTGGTACACGGGTGGCTGCACCAGATTATAGCAGATGGGACAGCGTAACAAGCAGGTTAGGATAGAATCGGATGGAGTCGAGCGAGTCTGTAAATGAGAGAGATGTAGGTGTTATTTCTTAAAAGAATGATTGATTTTTTTTTGTTATTATTAATAGCGAGGTTGCGGCCGAAGTTTTCATCGCTGAAACGTGAACTCCGAACGACGAGCGCCGCTTACAAGATAGCGGCGCTCGACGTTCACGTTTGAGCGATGAAAACTTCGGCCGCAACCTCTCTAGTATATCTAATTATTAAAGTATGTAAGTGTATCTAACGTTAAGTAATTAATGTAGTAAGGGAGTTAAGTTCTAATTATTGTTAATAATTAGCTCTTAACTCTAATATACGGGCGTTAATAATTAATAAATTACCGTCTTCTTATAAGATTTACACGAGAATTTAGGACTCGATCTACAGGTGTAGGTGTTAAAGTGGAGTTGCTGGAAGCGTCTCGGATATACTCTGCCAGTTCTACGGGTGAGACGTGGATGTTGGCGAGTATTTCGACGACAATAATAAAATGTCATGGAGAGGCTTCCAGTTCCCAAGATGGAAATAATCGTGATTAAGGTGAATGCGGGGGCTTGGGGACCGTCAAATATTGGATTACGGGAATTTAGGGTAGAACCTGGCACCAGGTGCGAGTTGTCGGACATACCTTCGATTTAGAGAAGAAAAACTAAAAAGGCAGATGGTTAAGGCGCGAGGTCCCTCCAAAGTCAGGAATGAGCCTCTCAGGAGGATTAATGCAAAGTAATTTAAGAATAAAAGAAAATTTATTATGGAAAAACGAAACATAACATTTGAACTTAGTTTAAATTAATAGTAAGTACAAAATCTGTTTTAGGGTGTTAGCCTATTACTATTTATAAAACGGGTAGTACCTAGCGGGGTTATCCGAACTTCGCGACTCACAACATACCAGGGAAAGAGTTGTCTTCTCTTCTAGGAGTTGAATTCCTTTCTGGATGCTGTGTTGATTTTCTTCTTTTCTTTCTGCTTTCTCTTTCTCCTTTTCCTTCACTTTATCGCTCTTTCATTCTCTTTCACTCAGTCCCTCACTAAGTCTTTGATTTTCTCATTTCCTTTTATCTTATTTTTCGTTTTGACAAATCATGATTTTGTTCCGGAGGAAATTGAGGTAATTTACGATAAGCATGATTGGTCATCCTTTAGTCCCTCTCTCTTGGCTATTAAGAATTATGCATTCACGTGACATGGATAGAGTAGCATGAGTCATCTAACACCAATGAAAAAGGGGAAACGATGGCCATCCCCTTTGTCTTTTCCGTCGCATGTTGTGAGATTTATAACAATGGATAATATTTTTTATTCTAATTCGTTTCTCTGAATTATTTTTAATCGGGTCCCTAAAATCGGGAAAATAGGCGAAATTCCTTTACAACGTTGGTTGATAAACAAACAATTCCGATGTCGCATTCACATACATCAGATGTGGGTGCAAAGGGCGTCCCATCTGGTAGTTAACAATTGTTCATTGCACAACCAGACAAAACAAAAACAGGGATATAAAATACATACTGTATATAGTTTAAAATACAATAAATTGATTAAGATTTAAATTATAATGTTAATAATAATTCGAGAAAAAATATATATATAAACAGGTCTATAATAATAACCAAAGTTTTGGGAAATGGTGGGCCTCGCGACAGTAATTGAACAAGACGTCATAAAATTCTATTTCATGTAAATTTCGCATATAGTAAACATATACGACGTCTTATAACAGCGAGAAAACATGATTTCGAGTAATTTAGAAGCCTACAAAGCCAGGTGGAGAACTCTCGAGAAAAACTGCGAGAAAACGACGAGTGAACTTTGAGAAAACTCAAAGTGGGAACTGCTACGCGAAAATAACCTAAGGAGAACGGCTTACCAGGAGAGAACTCCAAAAAAACGATTTGTTTACCTTTTTATTCCTCGAACCTCCTCCAATCAGAAGTTACTAAGACACACCACGTGACGGGATCCAGGGGTGCAAGATGTGTCAACAACATATGAGATAATTAGCGTCATCACGGGAAATGATCTAATCTTAGTAAAAACGGAAATTTTATTTCCCTCGTTAACCAAATTAGAAAGTAAAGTAGAATTTAATGATCCTTTTTTTAACTAAACAAATAAATTTTCAACATCTTTTAATATTTAAAATAAAAGCTAGATGGTCTCCGGGTTCTCGTACGCCTTTCCAAACGAGGTTTCATTTCCTCAATTACTACTCAATTAAAAATCGTTTCCCTCGACATTCAACAGTATCGGATTAATTTTGTTAACAAAATGTCTTCGATCGACAGACGAAATAAACGATAAATTTTCGATGAACTATGTAATTCGACGATCGAGAAAGTTAAATATTCATCGGGCAGCTTGAATTGTTTTGACTTAACGACAATCCACTTCATGTAATATAACGACGCCTATTTACGACATTTTCGGTTGCGACGAGTTTTATTAATACCAAATTTTGTCGTATGGCTATTTAAGACGAACATTCGTCGTAAGTTGCGCTATGAATCCGTGGTCCAAGCTCCATAAACGAACAAACCGATAAATTTGTCAAAAGCAGGCCATACAACTCAAACATTTACCTACTACATAACCCCCGAAGATCTCAACACTCGTCAAGATAGACAACAGGAAATATATGAACAATAGTAGGAATAACTATCCAAAAATCAATCGCTACCCATGGTTTACTAATGCTTCTGACATTAACGTACCCGAAATTACAGATCGCCGCATCAACGTCCTCATCAATCGCGCAAGAATCAACTCGTATTTCGTATTTATCGTTACAAAACACCTTTGTTAGATGATGATGTTTTTTCCTTCATTATCCGTTAAAATCAATAAATTAATTGTAGAAAAGTAAATGCAAATAAGGTAGTTATTATTTATTGTATAGTACGCACACACAAGTATATATAAATAGTTAATATTAATGATAATTTATAGTATTACAGTATTTGTTTTATTGTAATCAATGTAAGGTAATTTGGTCAGGTCAGAAAGTTGCAATTTTAAAGCCCAATTTAAAGTATAAATGAAGATTTTTTACTTAAGAGGATATATTTCATTCATTACACTCACTTTTTAAAAATGAATTTACCCGTAACACAACAACACAATATATATATAATAGAGACTATATAATTGTCAAACTTACGTAGAAATTAAGATAATTCATTGATTATTTAATCCTTTAATCGTAGCCATTCTATATAAATGACGATGAAAACAAAATCCGTTAGAATCGAATCACTGCTTTTGATTGAGTACTTTCACAGCGAATTGCATTAGCAATTATCCTTATTTTTCAAATACAATTGTCGGTTACAAGATCATAATCATTAAAATAATTTACGAGAGAAAGCTGTAGTCGACTCTTCTACCGGATGTTATATATTTAGCTCATTTTAAAATTAGATAGAGAGTTGAAGAAACTAGTTTTAATCGATAACGTATACTAGCGAAATCCCCCAACGACATCGCTACAGTGTCAATATCCTCAATTTCACGAGTGATCGCGAAATTACCGATGTTAACATTAAAATTTGTTTGCCTGAAAATGTTTCGTAGCTATTCGTTCCGTGGCTTAAAGGAATTTCCACAGTTTAGTCTCTTGGTTTTCTGTCTTCCATTTAAAAACTATGCAGTGAGCTTCAAAAATGTTAACGCTTATTTAATGGAATTGAAACGGATAATATACTGTATTATGTATTATACAGTTTCAAATATTCGCTATCATGTCCAGAATATTCACAGAATAAGTTTAGACAGCTCTGAGACGCATTTATATTAATATTTCTGACTATATCCTTTAAATTTTCTTACGTATTTAGCGACAAGTCGGTCCTTTGCATGTCTAGATATTACAGACATCAATTTAAATAAATAGCTTCATTCAAATCATTTCAATGAGAAAAATTTAAATATTAATTTGTACAGGGACGTACAATATTCTATTGTTAATGAAACAGACAATATTAGCAATTTATAAGCGTCAGAGATTGTATCAAAACGTATTTTTTTACCATCTCTTAACGGATTTTATAAGAACTCTGGCATATGTTTGAAGAAAAACATAACAGAATTTTAACTTATTGAAGAATTCTAATATTGATCCTTCTTTATAAGCCACGTTTATCCACGAGGGACGTTCTGCAAAGAATTATAAATATTTGATGCCACGCAAAATCCTAACTTTAGCTAAAGCGTGAAGTGGATAAAAATGTATCGGGGTAGACGAATGGTTTTTTTTCCATATGTCTACACGTTACATTAAATAAAATTAATAATTATTAAGCAAATAAGTTGCAAACATTTTATTTATAAAACAACAACAAATGATCAACGTCTTCCAATCCCGCAAAATACGTGGTCTAGCAAACTCAGGATAAAATTCGGAAATTTCCTACGAACTCTCGCCGGGGGCTGTCTAGAGAATATCATCTAATTATTTTCCATATAACTTAAGCAGATTATCACTAAAACAAAAAACAGATTATACTCACTTCTGTACAACGATTTATCTTTAATGATGACCGTGATGATGGTGATGGTGGCTGTCAGCGGGAAGCTTCACGTAGTATCCGAAAGGGGCAAATTTATGATGTCCGTGTCCTTGAGAAGGTCCTCGATAAACTTTAATACTAACTCCTCCGTGGTGACCATCGGCACTGACGGACGATATTACAAGGACCAGGCACAAAAATGCCGCTACGAACTAGAAAATAAATAATTTTTTGAAACCGAAATTGCCTATTGAAGCGAAAAAAACATTAGTTTAGATAATTTTTACGTGTAGTGTGGTGTGCTTTCTAAATAGAGCACGAAGAGCAGGTTACATACAGTATCTGTATCTAAGTCTATACACACTACAAACTAGCTTCTTAAATATATATTTTTATAAACAGCCGCATACAAAATTGATAGATAACTAAAACATTAGCCATTACAATTCAATAAGCTACAATTAGAAGAAAATTTTCTAATACAACTTAATGTTAAATTTACCATAAATGATAATAATGGCCGGTATTTGCACAAAACTGCACAATTCAGTAGACGAAATTTAGTTTTCGTACATAAAATATGATGTGCAAAAGTTGCATCTCCGTATACTAATCCAACATCAATTGATTTGCATATCTTACCTGCATTTTATTGTTGATCATGTTGATGTTTCGCACAGAAATGAGTACAAGAACGGCGTCACCTCTTTATATAACGAGCGTCCTACATTATTTATGGGGATGAACGGTACCAGATAGTGGACTTACAGATGAGAGACAGGTACAATCTGGTAGTGTTTTTTTCCCTTTCGAATTCTTACACTCCTGTTTCTATTAGTAGCCAGGTAATACCTTCTAGCACCCATTTAGGATACAGTTTTATACAGCACAACGGACATTCATCCAAGCAAATCCTATCATCACTCAAGCGAATTGAGGCCTTCCTCACGGCTCTAGAATAAATTTATACCTAAAAAAAGAGGAGTTAAAAAAAACTAAATAAATATTTTTATGGTAATGAATAACGGAAAATTACGCATTTAAATTTCCTTGTGTGATTTTTCTGCTTAAATTTCTTTTCTTATTAACTTCCACTTGTTATAGAAAGGGTTTAAATATACTTACTTACCTAACGAAGATTCATTCCAAAAGTATCCGTACAAGAAGCTTCATCGGTAAAAATCATGTTCATACATACAAAAATACAAGTCGTATATTTAAAATCTATATGGATTATAAACCACAAATAATTAACATAATCTTGGGAAAATGGCAGAATCCTTTGTATGCTGAATATTAAAGTTAGCAGCATCTGTTGGCCATTATAATTAGAATTTAATAAAGTTGCGGATTAATTGTCTGGTAACTTTATATTTTCTCCACAAAAAAAAAAGATCATAAAATGTTTATTTGTATCAAACAGGCTATTTTTAAATCTTATCCTGAATTTTTATCTTTATTAATTATTATATAACTTGTTAAATTCACTCAGGCGATACGAAGGATATAAAATTTGACATAGTTCTAATGACATCAGAGTTAACCCATTGAATAAACTATTAAAATCAGAGTTCGTTGTACTAAGTTGCAGAAAATGTATTTTTGACAGAAAACTTTATCATTTTATATCAAGTCTAAATAATTTTCTGCGTTATCATAAAATTATAAGTTAAATGTACTGTACAGTACATAAATTAAAACAATTTCTAATTCTAATATACATATTTGAAATTTTTTACAACGAAAATTCATTACTAAAATGCTTATGTGAACTGTTTAGAACTTATTAATCAAAACATCCTAAAATGTTGAAGAAAAAATTAATTGTTACAGTTTAAATCACACAATGAACCATGAAATTTTTAAACCAAAAAAAGTTTTTGAAAAATAAAATCATTAGAGTATAACGTCCATATCATTAGTATTGAAAATAGATTTAAAAAATTTAGAAGCCGTATTTAAAATATAAGAAAAATAATTACTGTTTTTTGTTTTAAATATGGAATGTCTTATATAAAAAATTAAAACTAGGTCTTTATCAGAGATATTTTTTTAACTTCCATTTATTCTATCCGAAGCTAGAATTATTTTAAGTGGAGAAAAATATAATTACAAATTAAGTTTTCTGTTATAAATCAAAAACTCTTTTAATGGTTTATTATATAAAAATCTTTAACAAAAACAATTTTATTAGCGTGCAGCACACATTTAATTAAGAATATAAATATTTTTAAATGAGACCATTTTATGTTAAGAATAAAATGCTAATATTTATCTGATCTATAAACATAATTTATTTTAATATATTTCAACAACAGAGACGACTTTTATTAAATTATTATAAAAATGTTTTGTTAATTATATCAGAATGATCCTTCTAATATTGTTGAGTGTGTACATAAACAAAATTTCCTTTTAAAGAATATCTGTATATTATACAAAACTTTTGTTTCAAAAAAGGTTATCTAATTTGTTATAAAAGTATTGTTTATAATATCGTGAAGCAGCATTTACTACTATTATTATTTTTATTAAGAAACAATCACCTTCCCTTTACACAAAGTTTTGATATTTCATTTATTTGAAAAAGTGCAGCATGTACAGAGGCAGCAGACTGGAAAAATGGACAAATGAAGGCTTTTAGGATACTAAGGTACAACGTTTTTCTACAAAATTGTAACACTGCCTTTAAAAAAACAAATATAATACAACACTAGTGAATTTGGTGGACACTTGGTCATTTCAGTTAACGTCACAACCAATAACAAATGACACTTTCCCTTCCACCTCTGCCACGATTTACAAGAACAACAATAGATGGAGATTCACTAAGTTTAACATATTAAAAGTTGAACCATCCATACCCATTGAAACATTGTAAATTCCCATCCACACATTTCTGTAACTGTTCAACATTTACTAACCTAGTTACAATATATTTGTATAAGAAGATAGTTGTCTGAAGAAATAAAAAACAAAAAAAGGACCGATAATAAATCTTCATTCAGACAAATGTCAAAAGCAGACTGAAATAAATTGATGAGGAAGCAAATGAATTTGCAATTATGTAATGTCTCCAATAATTAAATAGGATCACAAATGGGATTCTTTTGCCATAAAATGGAAGCAAGAATCAACATAAATATTGACACTGTCTGATTTCCAACATGAATGACATCTGAACTGTACATTTGATTGTGCCTTACTGCTTAATTATATATATAGCCACTCTTGTCAGTAACCAGAATTTTCTTCTTCATAAAAGTGCAGTTTATGTTGATATATGAAATACATTCCTTAGAATGACGTTAATCAAAATACATTCACATGCACTCAATTTTTATATGAATTATTAATATTCTACATGGTAAGTGACTCATTTTAGAGTTTCAAGTCAATTAAAATCCACAATTATCATCAACAAGGCCATAAACATGCCAGAGATCACAGCTTACAGCCCTTAAATTTCATTATTTGCGAGGCTATGCCTTGACACAATGAATGAAGAAATAAAAAATATGCATTTTGGCCACATTTTTAGAACTGCAAGCTATCTGTTGCCATTTAGTCCAATGTATTTCTGTTATCATCATAAAAACCAATATTCTCTGTTGCATCTTTCATGCATTTCACCCGAGTCGAAATGCAATATGAGTACTGTTAAATAAATTTGTTTAACCAGTTCTGAAAATGTTTCTCTTTTATTTTAAGAGCAAATTATTGTATATTAGTCCTCTTATTCATGCACTCCAACACACATACAATTCACTGGGTGGAGATTCCTGTGAAGTAGCAGTGATACATTTACATATGGACCAAGTATATCTGTTGGGTAAATACTACCCATTTACTAAAATCTTCATCTACATTTCTAGATATGAAGTTACACCATGAAATTTTCTGTATGTTAAAAAATTTTCCCATTAGAATATAAAATCTGGTCCAGCCATTTCAATAGCCCATCGGAATTTGTCCCTTTGTGTGCGATTGTAAATCTTTTCTACTGGTACATTCCATTTTTTGCACCTAAAAAAAATAAAATATTAATAAATTATTTTATGATTTAACATTATTAACTCTAATATAAAGTTTACTAACCAAGCTACTGAAATTCTGGGATCAAGATAATTTAATTTTGAAGTTCCTAAAGCTATCTGCTTATTTTCTTCTTTATCAGTAGCTTGAACTTCTAATTTGTTCAGTTGTTCTTCTAACTGATGAAATCTTTTCTTCTTTTTCTCATAGATTCTAAATATTTACAATTTATAAACATTAATAATAATAAAAATAATTAAAAACAAAAGATGATTTTAAATATTGCTCACGTTTTGTCTTTGCTTGTATTCGAATCCTTGTATGCTTGTTTAGCTTTCTTCAATTCTTTTTTGAATTCTCTAATTTGTTCTTCTTTTTCTTCAATCTAAATAAAATTCTCATTAAAAAAGAATTATAAAAAATGTTATTGTGTAGAATTACAATAATATATTACCTTCTTTTGTAAGTTTTCCATCTGTTTACTAAAAGTTTTAGGTACAGAACGCTGATGGTTGCAAAGTATAGCAACTGCTCTATTTGCTCTGTTGTAAGCAAGGAGTTTCTCAGGAAGAGACATTTCAGCTATTACAAATTAATTGAAATTTAAAAAATAAAACTAAATAGGATTAAATTTTTAAAAATTTTTAACACTTATACTATTTTACCTTTAGTAAGTAAATCTAATTGTTCTTGTAAAGTTTTAGAAGCATTATATGTACGGAAAACTTTAGCAGTAAGACCTTCCATCAATTCATTCAAATGTTTATTGAGTGTGTACATAAACAAAATTTCCTTTTAAAGAATATCTGTATATTATACAAAACTTTTGTTTCAAAAAAGGTTATCTAATTTGTTATAAAAGTATTGTTTATAATATCGTGAAGCAGCATTTACTACTATTATTATTTTTATTAAGAAACAATCACCTTCCCTTTACACAAAGTTTTGATATTTCATTTATTTGAAAAAGTGCAGCATGTACAGAGGCAGCAGACTGGAAAAATGGACAAATGAAGGCTTTTAGGATACTAAGGTACAACGTTTTTCTACAAAATTGTAACACTGCCTTTAAAAAAACAAATATAATACAACACTAGTNAATTTTACTCATCATAAAACGATAAATAGTTTGTCAAATTTTTATTCATAAAAATGCAGTTTCAACTGCTTTTTATTTTATAAAATCCATCTTCTTGCTCCACCAGAGGGCCTTTTAAACAATAGGTAGTCTCCCCACGTTTCTTTATGCAGCGAGAGTGTAGCAAAATGACGTCACGAGCAATGTTGGCCAATTAGAAACCAGTTTCAGTATGTTCGCTGTAAAGCGCTTCTCGAGCGCTGCATAAAGAAACGCGGGGTCTGTTAGCTTGTCAGTAGTAGTCCAAATTCAATACGAACGTTTGTTTCTTGAAAATTTGATTACGATTTAAATACAGTATTTACTTTTAATATTACCGATATGTCATCGAAAAGAAAACGTGTTGCATTATCATTAAAAGGCAAATTAAAGTATTTGTTTCGATTATCCGGATTTTTCCTTATCCAGACTACCTTCATCCCCAATTAGTCCAGATAATCGAGGTTCTACTGTATGTACTATTGTATATTTTATTATAAATTCTCAAGATATAATTAAAAAGAAATACATTTTGTTATTTGGTAAACTGTTTCAGTTATATCTAACAAACATATAATGAATTTGAATATATGGAGAATTCACAAATAAGTTATACTAAAGCAATGAATTACAAAGAATACATAATTGTACTGCATTTTTTGCTATATTATATATCTTTAAGTATTAACACAGGTACTACAAATGCTCAATATAGGCTTCCTTGTGTCACATGGCAAATGTCCGATCTATAATGGATTTCATCCCAAATCTCACAAATCATTTCAATATCTACAGTTTGAACTGCTTGTTATTCAAACCAGCAGATTTATCTAGAATTCCAGGAAGAAGCAAAACAAAAACTTGTCTTCATAGCCTCATACAAAAGTGTTAAATATGGCAATCATGATGGCCAAACTATTACCAGTATACACATCCAAGCAATCACTATGCATTTAAGGTAAGAGGCAACCTTGTAATAGAGTGAAGCAGTGAATTGAAAAATAAACCTCCATTAAAATCTTCTTTAACTGGAACATCAGATAACTTTCAAATATATCCAGGTAACTAATTCCAGCTACAATTGGCTCAGCAAAAAAGAAAAAAACTATACAAATTAATGTTTTTGCACTGTTAATTTCTGTTATCTTTGGTGAGTCCCATGCATGTTTCACTATGTCATGAGATCCCTATACTTTTATATTATGATGATTTATGATGATTTGAACCTTAGGGACTGTCCATAAATTACATCTGCATTTTTCTTAAAATTTTCACTCCCTCCTCTTGTCCCAGTTTCTGTAACTCCTCCCCTCTTCAGATGTCCAACAAAATTCAACCTCTCTTAAAACCTTTATCATTTTATGAATGATAGATACCATAAGTAGAAATGAAACATACAAGAAATTCTGAAATAAATATAATAAACTGTAAAAATTTAATGAAATAAACAGACATCCACTGAAGCTCAATCCATTCCCTCCCTTTTGTCCAACCTGTCTTACCCCCTCCCAGTGTGGATGTCATTTACAGACAGCCCCTTATCACTCAAATGGAATATAGTCTCATCACTGAAAACAATTTTATCAAGTTATCCATTCTGTTAATTATTTCATTACAAAATTTGAATTTTTTAAAATACTATATTTGCTTTAAATAACCACACCATAAATAAATAAAGCTTAAAATGCAGAGATACTTTTTAATTTTCTAATGTTTTCAGTTGTTTTATCAACTTTCTTCAGGAAAAAAATATGGACCTTGTAGTGATATCGGACCTTCTCGTCCTCCCTCTCCGGGGGTTTTCGTCGGGGCAGATGCGATCTATCTGTCGACGCGATCTATCCATCGACACGCTAACGAGGGGTCGTTAAGACCCGGGGAGAAAACGCGGGAAGAAGAAATTTTTGTAGAGGAATTCGGGACACGAGAGGGAGAGGGAGTGCGAAGTAGTGGTCCCTGAGAGCGAAATAAAGTTTTTTTTGTGGAAATATTAAACTGGTTACTTGGTGAGACGAACCGACGGGGCGGAATCCGCTGATTGAAAACGGGTTCCCTACATTGGCGCAGCCGACAGGATCGTGAAGTCAGATCGACAGGATTTTATCTGTGAAGAGAGTGATTACGAGCCAGAATAAGAAGAGTGGATCGGAACCGAGCTGAGTGTGTAATTGGGCACGGCGAGAAGGTTTGAGGAATATACAAGGTTTACACCGGAGAAGAGGTAGGAAAATTTTGTACTTGTCGGAAGCGAAATTCACGACGGGATGCTAAGCGTAAAGGGAGTTAAGAAGGAAGATCTACGGATCGTGGCAGAAGAGCTTTGTGGCACAATAGACTATACTCTGAGGGTATCGGAGTTAAGGGAACTTATTACAAAAAGTGATGATTTTGCTAGTGACCCAGATTTTGTGCTGGAGATTCTGACTTCCACTGTTGCGGAAAGGAAACGGAAGGAGGAACAAGAGAGCCTAAAAAGGGAACAAGAGAGGCTAGAAAGGGAACGCCAGCACGAGTTAGAGCTGGCGCGGATTAACGCTACTATTCAAAGCAGGGCGAGTAACGGTAGTCCCAGTCTTACGGACAGCCACCCGGGTGATGGGCCCGCCGGGAGTATTGAGAAATTGATTACGAGCGTGAAAACGTTAACATTGCCGGTCCCAACTAAGTCCGAAAATTGGAACCTATTTTTCGCATCTGTCGAGCGAGCGTTCCAATCGAAGAATGTGCCGGAAGAGATGAAAGCAAAGATACTGATTAATATTCTGGGAGAAAAGGCCGCAAACATTTTGATTTATATAACTGGAGATGAGTTAAAGGATTACTCGAGCGTGAAAAAATTAGTGTTACGAGAATACGAACCGTCCGCCCAATGCTGCCTGGAAAATTTCCGGAGTGCTAGGCGTAGGCCCGACGAGACTCACATGCAATTTATGTCGAGAATAGCGTCGTCTTGGGAATACTATTGCGAGTTGAGGAGAGTGAAGGACTTGGAAACTTTAAAACGATTAATCGTAGCGGACAGATTATTTCAGACGTTGGATGCCGACACGGCGGCCCATATAAGCGTTCGTCAGGGCGAGGGGTGGTTTAACCCTATCGATATGGCGAGAGAGTGCGACCTATATTTCGAAAGTAAGGGGAAATCACTAACTCAGACGTACAACGAGCCGCAGGGGTCGCGGCGTCTTTCGGAGTGCCACGGCACTGGCCAGAAGTACATTCCCCCGCCACTGAGAGACGGGAGGCGGAAAAACGGGTCCGACCATCGCCAGGAAGTAAGACGGAGGGAGTGCTTCGTTTGCAGATCAACGCAACACATTTCTAGGACCTGTCCGCAGAGGAGTCCGCCCGGGAACGATAATCGCATCCAACGACCCACGACGGATTGGAGACAGAAAGACAGCGCAGTAGTGGCGAACATAAGTTCGGGAAGTTTCGGGGAAGGGGTGAGTGGTCGTTCGAAACCAGCTGCTAGCATCCAACCTCTACAATACGTTACAATAAATTTGGATGGGCGAGATACTCAAGCCATTATAGATTCGGGCACACAGATCCCAGTCTTGCGCCCCGAGGACACTGCAGAATCTAGTGGCGAGGACTGGGGGACGATGATCTTGAGTTCAGCGTTCGGAGAGAAGACTAGGGCATGATTAATAAAAGTCCCTATGGCCGTTAAAACCCATCGCGACCAAACTTTGTTACGCCCTGTGGAAGTTATGGTGGCATTGACCAGGAAACTGAGGGGCCCTTGCCTCATACCACCAGGTATTTATAAAATATTGGAAGAAGAAAATAAAGGGGTGGTCTGTGCGGGAGCTCAAGTTATCACCCTTGGGGATGTGGATCTAGCCGAAACCCGGGCGTTGGATGGGAAGGAGGCACCTGGGGAAGAGAACAGGAAGGATGAAGGACAGCGCTTAGCTGAAGCCGATGAGGGAGACACGGAGAATTTACCCGCCGAAAAGGGGGCTGGCGGCGGGGTTCCCTGTTGGGGCGCCATCTCTGGGGACGAAGGCAACCAAGAGAGCGCGGTACCCGGAAGCTCAAACGCGCAAACACTGAGAGAAGAACAAGCGAGTTGCTATACACTAGAGGCGGTCCGAAAGGAGTTGGCACAAGGTAAAGGAAGTTTTGTTCTGGTGGACGGGTTGATACACCGCAAGGACAAGGTCCTAGGAGAAACGGTCCTTCAGCTGGTACTGCCAGAAGGTAGGCGGAAAAGGGTTTTAGAGTTGGCTCACGAGTCAGTTTTCGGAGCACACATGGGGATAAGGAAAACAAAAGAACGCATCCGATACAGTTTTTATTGGCCGTCGATGTCTCGGGACATAGCTGATTTTTGCAAAACGTGCCAAAGCTGCGCCAATGTAGGGAACCCGTTCTCAATCAGTGGATTCCGCCCCGTCGGTTCGTCTCACCAAGTAACCAGTTTAATATTTCCACAAAAAAAACTTTATTTCGCTCTCAGGGACCACTACTTCGCACTCCCTCTCCCTCTCGTGTCCCGAATTCCTCTACAAAAATTTCTTCTTCCCGCGTTTTCTCCCCGGGTCTTAACGACCCCTCGTTAGCGTGGATAGATCGCGTCGACAGATAGATCACATCTGCCCCGACGAAAACCCCCGGAGAGGGAGGACGAGAAGGTCCGATATCACTACAGACCTGTATTTTAAAGTTTTTTTTATGGTGTAGTTACAAAATTTGAATTTTTTTTTCTTTGTTATCATAAGTTAAAGTTTGCACCACTGTAGTCTATATGGCTTGAATTGTAGATATTTCTTCAAAATCTTCAAACTGTAGTTTGCACATATTTAATTCTAAGCAAGTGCATTAAATTGATTTCTTTGGATTGCAAACATAGGTCTGTTGCACTCATTTATAATCATCTCACTGAAAATTTAGACCTCTCACGTTCTGAAATCCTATATGTTACAAAGCCAAGACATAGCACTAAGCATGTTCTGCAACTGTATATGACTCTTCGATGACTAGCCAATTTCTAAATAATATCCAGCAATGCACCCTATACTTCAGGACTAGATGAGACTTAAAACATAAAGAATACTTTAGTATAACTAATTTGTATATTCCTATATTTAATTTACTGAATATACTTTTGAAACATTCTAAAGATCTCCTCTCAATAAATTTATGAATTTATTGATAAATGATGAATTAGATAATATGATTGTAAACTAAAATGAATAGAATTTATTTATAACCTAGTTTATGAGTTTATTGCTGTATATGTTTTTTCAAGGTTAGACTTTTTTTATTTTAGCGGCTTGTAAAAAATTTATAAAAGTGATAATTAAAAATAAAATAAAGCGGTATTCATAAATAACCTCAATTTATCATTAAAATTTATGTATAAAATTGAATAATAAATATAAAGTAAATTTCAAAATAAATTTAAATATACAAAAAGATTGCAAAGTTTAGATTTAATTTACTTTTTGATTTAAATTATCATCATAAATAAGCAACCCTAAAGAACCTTTTACAAGTAAAATAAACTTTAATAATAATGATTTTTTAATGAAATAATATTAATTATTCTAAGTCATTAATATAGATTGAAAATAGAGATAAACTTCTTGAAAACAATTTTAATCAAACTAATCAAGTTTTTTAATTTAAGTAAATAATTTTATATGTTCTTGTAAGGTTTTACAAGTGTTATAAGTATGGAAAACTTTAGTAGTAAGACTAAAGTATGACTAAAGTATCAATCCATTCAAATACTTAAATTGCAGTCTAAGTTTAAAGCATAGATAAATATTAACTTGTAAAGCAATTAAATATATAAAAATTTAAACTTACATTCAATCTATCAAAAAGGTCATCACCAGGCTGTTTGTTTTCCATAAATAACTTTAAATTCTTAAACACTCGCTTCTCAACGGCTACACTGTTTACGTAACGAATAGAATCTTTCCCGAGAAAATCAAAATCAACAACATATTGTTTACCATCTTTTTCTTCATTTAGGGTGATATGTTCAACACGCAACGAGCAACAACCAACAGTGTCTGCTGTTTCACCTTCTTCTTTCTCATTGCCTGCTCTGAGAGCCAACTATTCGTAGAAAAGTAAATGAAAAAAAATTATATTTAAATGTTTGAAAATAATATCTAAAATTTTATATATACACACATTAATTCTTTGTGTATATTAAATTGTAAGTTCAAAAAATATTTACAAATTAATATTAATACAATTTATTTTTAATCTTCAATCCAAACATGATTGTATTCTCAATTTAGTTCATTAATTGCAAATTTTGATAACAAAAAAATTCTGACTTTGAATGTAATTTTAATAAAGGTAATCAATAAATTTTAAAAATCCAAATTTTACAGAACCAGAAAATAAACTAATACATTAATAGTATTACAACACAAATTTGCCAGTTTCAGTTCTTTAGATCTTATAGAAAAAAAAAAACTCAACTTGTTGAAGATTTGAAGTAACCATAAAAATATCTATAAATATTATATTTAATAGTACAGTATAGATACAAGTATAATATAGTGATTCTNACAACATGCAACGGAGAAAAATTTAAACATGGGATATATTAATATACTATTATTGGGATATACTAATATACTATATTAATAATGTATTTTTTCGTAGATAATCGGGTATCCGAAAAATCGATTTTCCAAACAACCCCAGTCCCCAATTTATTCGGATAATCGACGCTCTACTGTATACTTCAAGGAAAAAATTAGTTTTATGAATATATTACTTTTACCAAAACTATTACAATTATTCCATTTGACAGTTTTGAAAATAAAATCAATAGCATCAATGTTTATATTGTAATGAAAAAATTCATATTCATGAATAAATAAAACAGTTAAACAAATAAGTATCAAGTCAAAATAGAAAATCACCTTATAACTGTAATTAATTAATGGGTTTATTCTACATTTTATCTAATTGTTAAAATTATACAATTCATTAATTAGAGTCATTTCTTTCAAAATGAAACATAAAAATAAAAGCAACATAAGAAATTTTTAATCATAAAAAAAAAACTCTTTATTCTTTCTCCATAAGATGTCTAATTACAATTTAATAAAATCATTTACATAAATATAAATGATTATAGTGATCATAAACGATTGAAAATTATAAATATGTATAATGAATATTAAGTTGTTATAATGAATGCAGTACTGAATTAATACAACTTTTAGCCATTAATAAATCATTAAATGTATATTCTAATATTAAAATTTATATAAATTAATTTTAGTGTTAAAAACATTATATGTTATTTTTGAATCGCTTGATTATAGTTTGCTTTTTTAATGTTTTCCAATGATAAAAATTAAGAGAGAAATTATACTTAAAAAACAAAGCAAGTATTTTTAGGAAAAAAAAAGTATATTTAACATTGCATTAGCAAATGATAATAATCATGCACACACATTACTTAACATTTATTATCTCTACATTCTCAATGGTGAATAGAAAAGTGTATTCATGGTTACATTTATCTTGAATGATATTATAAGCCAGTGAGAACTCAATGAAATCTTTTAAAATAATTAAAATCAAAATGAATGCATTCGAAAAAGAAAAAAATCACTACTAAAAAATTGGGAAAAATCACTACTAAAACATACAAAAAGATACAAAAGAGAAATACCTATATCATATAACAATGTATTTTAAGTAAATCTATTAATGTGTTTTTGTGTAAATTGTTTATCTACATTACATCTACATAAGCTCATTACTTGTTATTATTTTAGATTTATCATTCATCTTCCTGCATTTTTTATTCATTTTGTTTAATTTAAATTTAATACTAATTAACAAATAAACTAAACGAAAAAATTAATATTTATTAGAATTTATTTTGATGTAAGACATTACTTAAGTAATAAAAAATTTCTTTTATTACAATTAAAAAATAAAATTTATATTTAATTCTATGTATTGTTCAAAGTATATTTAAAAGATCATGAAAAGACATCATTTTATTTTAATATAGTATGTTATTAAACTATGAGATAATTTAATAACAAGGATAAATCAGAGTTTATACTGTATTTATAGGATAATGTATTTAAAAAAATAAAATTCTCAAAAATTATTTACATAAGTTTTATTTCAGTATTTAATAATAATATCAAACTTTATACAATTTTTTATCATTGAATATATATCTAAATAGCATTTATTTCCTTATGAGCCCATCAAATACATCAGAAGAATTTTATGATACTGTACACTACATAATCCAGTATACATCTATTGTTGAAAAAATTCATCTGATATCATAACTATTATTTACTTGTTTAATTAGCATAATATTTTAATATTTCTAAGTTTAATTTTTCTTTATTGTTATATTTATTTGAAGAAAGTAGAAAAATTTTAAATCAATTTAGAAACTTTTTTAATATTTTAAATTCAATATAAATATGTAAGTTTAACATGAAGAATCCACTCTGATGAAAAAAATAAAAATCAAAGAATACCTTCAGCAATATGATGTTTTCTTAATCATAATTCATTTTACTTCATTTTAATAAAAAAGGAGTCAGCATCAACTAAGGACGACTTTTATATTTCTGAAAAATTCATATGTTACTACTTATCCTAGGTATGTTTCTATTGATAAAAACTTGTATATTTCATTTTTTTTATCATTAAAGCAACTCCTTTTTACACTACACATACAATAATGCTCAAAAATTTAGAATATTTAAAAATTTTTCGAATTTTGAAATAAAAATCACTACAATAGTATGTTATTCAAGACTATATTAAGCTTTCTTAAATTCAATTATTAGAAGACATTTTAATATGCATTATTTATACAGGGTATATCAGAATGACGTTTTAAAAATTTGGGGGATTGTAGAGGATGAAATTTTGAACGTTTTGATATAAGGAACCCATAGCCGGAAATGTGATATAAAGTTTCTACAGCACTTTGCACTCGGTATGCTGAATGAAACAGCAGAATACAGTATTTGTGACAACTTTTATTGACAAGAGTTCAATCAAACTGTACATCGAATCAGTGGCTGCACTACTGTAGAGTAAATGCTCAATGTGACAACCACCAACTTCGTTATATAATGTACTGTACAATGACAAACCATGTTTTGTCCAACTCTCTGTAAGCTCCACTCTGATGGTATTAAATGCTGTAAAGATGTGCTCCGTAAGCTCATGAATTGTTCCTACAGGTGTTGCATACACAAGGGACTTTACATAACTTCAGAGGAAGAAGTCAAGAACAATAATATAACGTCAATGGACGGAGGGGTAGCTACCAAAGTGAAGGGCGGTCAAGCACTTTCTACCGCTGTAGAAACTTTATATCACATTTCCGGCTATGGGTTCNTTAATAATAATATCAAACTTTATACAATTTTTTATCATTGAATATATATCTAAATAGCATTTATTTCCTTATGAGCCCATCAAATACATCAGAAGAATTTTATGATACTGTACACTACATAATCCAGTATACATCTATTGTTGAAAAAATTCATCTGATATCATAACTATTATTTACTTGTTTAATTAGCATAATATTTTAATATTTCTAAGTTTAATTTTTCTTTATTGTTATATTTATTTGAAGAAAGTAGAAAAATTTTAAATCAATTTAGAAACTTTTTTAATATTTTAAATTCAATATAAATATGTAAGTTTAACATGAAGAATCCACTCTGATGAAAAAAATAAAAATCAAAGAATACCTTCAGCAATATGATGTTTTCTTAATCATAATTCATTTTACTTCATTTTAATAAAAAAGGAGTCAGCATCAACTAAGGACGACTTTTATATTTCTGAAAAATTCATATGTTACTACTTATCCTAGGTATGTTTCTATTGATAAAAACTTGTATATTTCATTTTTTTTATCATTAAAGCAACTCCTTTTTACACTACACATACAATAATGCTCAAAAATTTAGAATATTTAAAAATTTTTCGAATTTTGAAATAAAAATCACTACAATAGTATGTTATTCAAGACTATATTAAGCTTTCTTAAATTCAATTATTAGAAGACATTTTAATATGCATTATTTATACAGGGTATATCAGAATGACGTTTTAAAAATTTGGGGGATTGTAGAGGATGAAATTTTGAACGTTTTGATATAAGGAACCCATAGCCGGAAATGTGATATAAAGTTTCTACAGCACTTTGCACTCGGTATGCTGAATGAAACAGCAGAATACAGTATTTANAATTTGGGGGATTGTAGAGGATGAAATTTTGAACGTTTTGATATAAGGAACCCATAGCCGGAAATGTGATATAAAGTTTCTACAGCACTTTGCACTCGGTATGCTGAATGAAACAGCAGAATACAGTATTTGTGACAACTTTTATTGACAAGAGTTCAATCAAACTGTACATCGAATCAGTGGCTGCACTACTGTAGAGTAAATGCTCAATGTGACAACCACCAACTTCGTTATATAATGTACTGTACAATGACAAACCATGTTTTGTCCAACTCTCTGTAAGCTCCACTCTGATGGTATTAAATGCTGTAAAGATGTGCTCCGTAAGCTCATGAATTGTTCCTACAGGTGTTGCATACACAAGGGACTTTACATAACTTCAGAGGAAGAAGTCAAGAACAATAATATAACGTCAATGGACGGAGGGGTAGCTACCAAAGTGAAGGGCGGTCAAGCACTTTCTACCGCTGTAGAAACTTTATATCACATTTCCGGCTATGGGTTCTTTATATCAGAATGTTCAAAATTTCATCCTCTACAATCCCCCAAATTTTTAAAATGTCATTCTGATACACACTGTATATTTAGTTGAAAATATAAATTTTCAGTTTTTGTAAATAGATTTTAAGTTTGTTAAATTGTCTTAAATGCATCAATGTTGCTCATAAATTACACATTTTTATATTATCCACCTCTGATTTAAAAATCTGGCAACTGAAATTCTATGAGATAATAAAAAAATTTAAAAATTTATGCAATTGACTATTAGCAATATGTATCAAATCAATCAATTTTTATTGTGTCTTTGTTTTTTAAACTAGGTCTTGTCCAGTTAAATTTAACAGATATAGTAGAATCTCGTTTTAACAAATCGCTTGGGCTGCTGGAAATCATCTGTTTATCCAAGAACCTGTTATATCACATTTCCTGCATACTCAGAAAAATATGTTATTCAAAAAAAATTTGTTTTTTAACCCCTACATATAGAAAATACCTGTACTTGAAATTATTCACTCTCTCCAGATCTCTTTTCATCTATAGAAACATGTATGTCACAAGTTCGTATATTGTGCCATATGTGTGTATGACAAAGCCAATAGAAACTGTATATACAGTAAGCACACAAAAAAAAGGCAAATTACATATGCTCATTAGCATGTTACAGTTTGTTAAAAACTTGTCCATTTTGGTTTGTTTTGATGCCACTTTTCTGCCTATTGAATACAACAACCACTTGATATTACTGTCATATACAGTCTGTTTGTTTAAGCTGAAACTCATCAGGAAGGTCTTTACAACTTGAAAAGACTTGATGGCTTTGCTAAATTTTATCACTACACCTGGACCAGTCAATGTTCACTGGCTAGTTCGTCTTCAATCATATCAGGCTGCTGATTCTCTTCATACAATTCTTCAATTGTACATAACCCAGATATAACAACTCATCATTGAACTCTAGAAATTCCCAGAAGCACCAAAATGTTAACTAAACATTGAAAAAATGCAGTGTTTACAATAATGGGATAGAAAAAAATCTGTTATTCTGCAATACAGATAAAAGAAGGTAAAATCACATTGTTTTGGGCAAGATCTGAAAATCCATTATTCCGAGAAATCAACTGTTCCACGATCCGTTAAAACAAGTTTCTACTGTATTAATCATTTGTCAATAGTAGTTTTCTAAAAGTCTGTTTTCATCTCTACACTTTTTTATTATATGCAATAAGTACTTCAATGTATTAATATTTTTCTCAAAATTTTTAAAAATTTAACAGATATTAAAGTCAACATTTTAAATACAGTTTCCTTAAGTGTTATCATTTCTGTCATTAATATTCTTGAGCATCATTTTAAACAGAGTAAAGCAGTTTTGACTTGATACAAGTTTATTAATTGTTGATTTTCCACATCCTACTTTTTTTTCGGAAATATATTTTTGTTGTAGCTTTCCTCACTTAAAATTATTATTTTAGCTTTAACAGTAATATTTACATCAATTTTTTAAAATCATACTACAGAAACACAAATCACAAAATAAAAACAGCATTCATTTCTATATTAAACCTAAGATTGAATTATAACCTATATCAAAAAGTATTAACAATAAGATAAGATTAGTTTTTCTACATTGAATAAATGACAAACTATTTGTACAAGTAATTAAGTGTCCAGAATACATAAAATATGTGAGCAATGTTAAGTGAAAGTAATAAAGCTCTAAATTTTCAAAATGACGAAATAAAACAATTAAAAATTAACTAACACAACACTAGCACACCAAAATTAGTTTAAAGATATATTAATACAGTAAATATATATATTTTTTAAATGAGTGTACATGTGACAAACTAATTCCACAATGATGGAAGTGATTTCATTCACAAAAACCTTTCATTATAGGCAAATATAAAAAATAAAACAGGTCCCAACAGTTGACTACAAGGATACATCTTCTGCATTGCAACATCAATATACTTTACGTTGCTTGGCTTACATCCCTATCACTATCAGAGTGTCCAACATCTGCTTCTGAGAGAAGCTATGATGCAACTCAAATTTTATCAACTGATACACAGTCATCAGTGAGTAGCTCAAAGCAACAACATGCCATCTTCAGACACAAGTTGTAAAATGTATTGAGGTTCATAGTTCAATTTTTAAGCATTTGTTATGTTATTATGTTGTTATACATTTGTCATTAACATTTGTATCATTCCTTATTATTGTGTATGTGAGCAACTTTCAAACAGCTGTATCTTCAAAATTGCTGAGAATAATACCCATGTTCATATAATGTTTTTTTCTAACAATGACCCATACTATAATCTCCCAACTTATTTCTCTCTCCTCTTGACTACCTTGAATATATTAAACTTTTAAATAAAAAAAAAAATTATTAATTCCTTTGCAACTGGAAGAACTATATGAGAGAAAGAATAAATAAACAAAAATAATAATTTCTAATTTCCATTTTATATTGACATGTTTCCTGATAACAGTAAAAAGTAATTTTTAATTAAATCCTTCAAGTATCAATAAACCTACAATAATATTTCAATTTACAAGCTGACTTTTATGTTAGATAATCAAAAACCATACTTTCATTGACAAAAGTTACATGCAAAGTAGTGCTGGAAACAAATGAAACTATTAGTGCAAATATAATGACAATTTCCTACAGAATAACAGTACAATTTAAACAAACCTTCAATACTTTGTAGGATCTCCTCTTATCCGAATACATGCAACAATATGATCAAGTGCAAAGGCATACAAGCACCATATATACTATTATGAAATAATTTTCCCACAGATGTTCAGTTGCAGTTCCAAATCCCTCATACTCATTATGGCTGAAGCTGGAGTCTCATCTGGTCCACTAATGCTTGATCTGTGGCAAATCTAGAGACTGGGAAAGCTAAGAAAGTGGACTGAAGTGACAAAAACATTTTTAGAAATTCCTAACTGTGTACAATTAGTTTCCAGTAAGTTGATGCATTAAGAATTGTAATCATTTACATACTGTTTCAGACATACTTATATGCCAAGTTTTGCAGTAACAATTTTATCTGGATGTATAACTTTTTTTGGTCAATGAGTGTAATATAAACACAGCAAATGTTATTCACCATTTACTTAATTTTTATATATCAGTTGCATTACATAATATTGTTGAAATTAATGTATACATATAACATTATACTTTAATATTAATATTATCAATATAGTTAATATATTGATGATAAAAAAAGTCATAAATAATTAAAATATTCAAACAAGTATACAAACAAAACAGTTTTTCGTTGATATAAAGAACACCAATAATAGAACTATCTCAATATTATATGAATTATCTATTGTATATAAAACAAATTTAAAGACAAATAAATATTTTTTATCTGTCCAATACAGAATTAGATCTCTTTGTAAAATACATCTATATTTGAATCAGGTTTATTAAAACTTACAGAATATTTACATTTATTGTAGTTTCATTTGTTAAAAAATGTATGAATAAAAGATGAAATAAACTTATTTTTAGATAATATAATATTCTTATTATGACTTTATTTAATAAGCTACAACTGCTTTCAATAATTCTAACAATACACAGTTAAGTTCATGGAGTGATCTTATTATAGAAAATCCAGCAGTGTCTTACTGCAGATGATTATATAAAATTTGTTAGTATAATTTGACACTAAGGGAAACAAGTTTCAATATGTTTAGTTTAATTAGTTGGAGAGTGACGAAAGTTTTTCCTCATCAAAGTAATCTCAGGTATCACAATCAAATATGGAACAGCAAGCCTTGATTATTATATTTTACATTAATTTCCAAGAAATCAGCCATCAAAATGTATAACTGTTGAAAAAACCTGTGGAAATACTGCTTTATCAAGAACAACTGAGTGGCACAGGCAATTTAGAGAAGGAAGGAAATCATTGGATAATGATGAAAGAAGTGACTATGGGATAAAGATGAAAGAAAACATCAAAAAAGAGTGACTATGTGGTTCTATCTAGAAAATATTAACACAGGACTGAATGCTAGGAATGTGAATGCTCAAGGAATTGACTGGAATTAATCAAGAGACAGTGAGGATTATTTTAACTTAAGATCTTGGCAACAGAAAAGTCTGTGCATGTTTTGATTCTACTTCCTGATAGAATATGAAAGATATTGATGGCATTATGCAGTCTGAAAAATTTGTTGACATGGCTCATTTGGACATCAATTTTTTGAAATCCATTGTCATAGGAGATAATTTTGTGATTCATGTACAATCCTGAAATCAAACAAGTGTATGACATCACTAAGTCTGAAAAGACAAGAAAGTCAAGCAAAAACCTCATATCAAGGCAATGCCATTTTTTTTCAACTTCAAAGTAGTAATCACAAAATATTGTCCCTGAATGAAAAACTATGTGGAAAATTCTACATTGATATGCTGGACAGGCTTCTGAAGCACATTCATCATGTGTGACCTTAATTCCACGAAAAAATGTCTTGATTCCTGTTTCACAACAATGCTTTAATGCATATGTCAGCACTGGTTATGTAACTATTGGCAAAAAAAAAAAAAATGTTGCTGTGCTTCTACATTCCTCTTACTCTCCAGATCGTGCTCTGTCATATATTTTCCTATTTTCTAAGCCAAAATTAAACAGGAAGCTTTTGCTGCTTACCATCATTTAAAAATGTGTAACAGGAGCTGAAGGCTATTCCAGAAAAGTATTTCTCAGTAAGATATAACAGATATTGTTATACTGTTGTCGCAAAGTATGTGCAGATAGTAAACTAAGCTATTTTGAAAGAGAACTATAAATAAAAATTATGTTTTTGTGCTGCTGTAATAAAATCAGCCTAGAAACTATTGTTGCACTGTGTATGTTTCGAAATACAATGCTACCATCTGAATTGAAATAATGTATTTACTTTGCATTATGTAATTCATTATTGGGAAGACTATTCAAGTTTGTACTATTAAAATTCAAACTTACAAGTTTTATTTTAGCCTCTAATTTCATGCATGAATTGTACAAAAATAAAATGTAAAAATAGAAATGTTAAGCTATAATATTTTATAATACATATATTAAATTTTCTAAAAATAAAAATTACACATACTTTCCAATGTTTATGATAATATCTTCAGGTCGAACTCTTCTTTTTAACATTCCCATTTTTGGATGTTCCCCACGACCACGAAATAAACCTGGTGGCTCTATTTTAAAATTGCCAATTTTTTGTTTGTGACCATCAATTATACAAAATCCATATGTCTTCTGTAATTCTTCATTCTGTTTCTTAATTTCCTACATTAAAATGATTTATAATAATTTAAATATTAAGGTTTTTTTATATTTCATAAAAATTTTCACTAAATTTTATATTTATTACTTTTAATTAATGCAATTTGTTAAAATAAACAATTTCCTTTCAAACAGTTAATTTCAGATATCTACAACTAACTGGAAAAAAGTTAATTACATTTTTTTCTTCTTTTGTCATGTTTTTTCTTTCTTCTGACTTCTGTTTGTAATATTCATTAAGTTCAGAAAAATTACATTTCTTCAAATCAGTTATAAACTCTCTCTCTTGTGGTGTCATGACCTAATTAAACAACAACATTTTTAGACTATCATAACTACTCATTTTTTAATTTAATACATTTTTATCAAATATATTATGAAATTACTTTTCTCCAATCTTTAAAGAAGTTTTTATTAAAAATATCTTTAGTGGTATAATCATGATCTAACATTCGAGCATAAAATCCTGCAACCTCTTCAGCTTCTGAACTCAATTCTACAGGATTTCCTATTAATAACAATTAAAAATAATAAATAAAGATTTAAAATTACAAAGTAAATATTTTTTTTTTCTAATTCATTATTAAAAAACTTACCATTATAATAAAATTTAACATTTTTGGGAATTGGTTCATATGGGGGAGCAAATACTGGACCATTATGTTGAAGAGTTTTCCATTTAATACCACCATCATATTTCTCTTCTTCCCACCTAATTGATATATATTTATCTATTTAATTATATTCTAAATATACTTATTTAAATGTAGAATATGTAATTAAAAAACAAACCATTTCCAAACTTCAGCTTCTTCCTCTTGTTTACCCCTTTTTTTTGGAGTTGAAGGGGTCTCATTTGCAGTTTTTGTTTTCTTAGAATCCTTCTCTTTTTTTATTTTCTTTGCTGGCTGAAATTTTAATATTTTTATAATTACTTTTTAAATCAGATATTTATAATTTAGTAATTGTGTATGCTAAATGAACTGTCATATTACCAGGCTAAAATTAAACTAATTTAATAATTAGATATAAATAATTTGACTAGAGGTAGATGGTTAGGCTACCATCTCATTGTAATTTTAATAATTGTAATAAATTAACTTTTAATTTGGAATTTCTGGAAGAAAAGAATTGGCTTCGAGCAATACTAATCTGCAACTCCTGCTTACTGTGCAAATGCATTATTAATTATGCTATCTGGACTTCTGTCCAATTTTCACTTGCAGAGCTTTTAATTTAGATATAATCATAAAGTTGTCCTCAGTCAACAGTGAATGACCAGTACAGTTATATCTAAATTAATTAATTGGCCTGGAAGCAAAGATCAGACGGCAGTCCAGGTATCATAACTGGCAACACATCTACATGATAAACACAAACTATGGTTTGAGTCCCTCTCTGGGCCAATCTTTTCATCTTATTTTTCTTTTAGAATATTCTAAATTAAATATATTTATTTCTAATATAATCATAATATAGCCTGATACAAATCCAGCAGTTTGAATAATTTTTAAAAAATTATTTATTTACACTCCACAGCCTTATTTTTGTCCTCTTTTGCCTGTATACTTTCATTTTAATGCTACACCATAACATAATCTTTTTGAAAATTTTAAATACTTATAAAATCAATTTTCAATTTTTTGTTTATAATGTGCAATCAATTTAAACAAAAACCACTATAACAAAAATTTGTGTTATGAATTAAAAGCATTAATAAACGATATTTTCATTTGCTACTATTAAGTACCTTTGTTGAATCATTTTAATTGTCCATAGCTATTGAATTGATGTGATTCACATATTTGTGCCAAAAAATACTTATATGAAAACAAACACGTTAATTATAAACTGTTTGTTAGAATTGTAAATATTATTTAATTTCTAAATTATTTTATATAAATTTGAGATTGTATAATAAACTAATTATAAATCTTGAAGGACAGATATTTTAAACAATGGAAAAAAATGAAATGGCAATTTGTAAAAATAATGAAAAATTATACCAAGAAACAAGCTGATAGTTTATATCATATAGAGAATTTTGCAAAATAATTTAATATCATGCATTTTCTTGCAAAACCTCAGAATTATAGAATTAAAAACAATTAATTTAAAAATTAATTGTTTTTAATTACTATTTAATTACCATTTACTAATATATATAATTAGCATTATTTATTTATTAAATTAATAAATAATTTTAAATAAATTATCTCTTCTTAAAAAAATAAGATTTAGAATATAATGATAAAAAGTCAGATCCTATCAAATGAATGAAATGGACTACATGATGTCTGCTTAATCCTTCGGTGAACGTGCTCACGGCAAATTGCTGCAAAATAAAGATAAAGTCTTTTTTTATTTAAAAAATAAAGATGTAGTTGTTTCCAAAAAATTCTTATATAATTCTTAAATAAAGTCTTTTGTTTGATGTTGTACTTAATTATTGTGGAAGTATGTCATAGTATTCTCTCTTCATATTACGAGTTACAACTTGTTTGTGAAATCAGGTCAGTTATATTAACCATTTATCTGTTACTGGACTTTGAATCAAGTTGTATCTCATTTGTGTTGTAACTGCCACTATGCATCCTGCCATGTAAGTAAAATATCAGTTTACTTTTATAATTATTTTTTAAATCTTTTTAATAAAGTAGGTCAAAATTTGAAAGTTTATTGAATAAATATATTTAATTAACAATGCTGTAAGTTTCCAAAAATTTTTAAATTTATATTAGTCTATAAGTGTTCCAATCAGCTTTCACGAAATCTGATGTTCTTGGTGTTTTTAGGTCTCATAAACCTTTGAACTAGGAAGAGTTGGAAGGAGCTTTAGAATAAGTATTGGGAGAATTAATCAACGAAAGTGAAGAGCCAGAAGAAATTGACTATCACAGTGAAAGTGAGACAGAAGAGGAAATTATAGAAGAAAATTCTCATGATAGTGATTCCGAACAATCTGGGAATGAAATAGATAACATTGTCATAGAAGAAAATTGTGAACATGAGCAGACAGAAAAAGATAATTATCAATTTTATATAGGAAAAGATAAGGAAACTTTGTGGATCAGTAAATCTCTATATTTGGGTAAGACAAAAGCAAAAAAATATTATGAAAATATTTCTGGGACCAAAACCTATGCCCAAAGAAGTAGCAAAACCTGGAATTTGTTTTATTTGTGGCAAACACAAAAACAATAGGACAAAATCTATTTGTCAGGAATGTGGAAGAAATGTTTGTAAAAAGCATAGTAATATAGTTATTATATGTGCCATATGTGAAGGTGAACATCACATGGAAGTAGAGTGACTTCTTTTTATTATCTAAATATTTTATAACCAATTTGTTTATTAAAATGTAAAATTAGTTTTCTGGTATATCTGAATCATATTTTCAAAACAATAATTAATTATTGACTTAAATCAAGTAATATCACATATGAGGTGTAATTGCCGCAATGCGCCCTCTCGTGAGCTCCTGAAAAGCGCATTCACCGAAGGGTTAAATTATCTTGCAGCATCTTTTTGAAAAGTAATGTAGATATTTAAACACAAAAATTTACACCTTTCTCTATTTAGATATTTAGCTATAATAATAAATATTCAAGTTTTAAAAAATTTCCCTGTAATTCTTGAAATATTTATATATAGTTATTTATTATATAAAGATGTAAAAAGTAAGTCAATATACCTTTGAATCATCACTGTCATAACATTTTCTTTTCTTGCTTTCAGATTTTTCTGATTTAATATGTTTTACTTTCTCAGCTCTAAGCATTTTAAAAAAATAATAAATTTAATATAATTTTAAAAAATTATAAATAATAAAGTATTTTAATAGAATTTCAATATTTCAGAATCAAACTGCAAACAGTTTGTTTCTGTACTAACAATCAAAAATTTACTATTATTACATCTTGCAAAAATGAAAAACAATACTTGGTAGATTTACAGATAAAGAATTTCCAGATTACTTAGTTATGTATTCACACAACCATCAGAGAATGAATGTTTTCAAAACAGACATTTAAATTATAAATAATGAGTCATGTGATTGGTCATTTTACTCCAAAAATATATTCATTCAATCACACTGGTTTATCTAAAACAGATTAAATAATTTTCTATATTATATTTAAGAAAATTCATTTATTTCTGTTGATTCTAACATTATAAGTCTGAATTTTAGTTAAGCTGCAAACCAGCGAACTGAAAACATAATACACCAAGATTTGTGTATTTTGCATTATAATATTTATAATTTAAACCAAACTCTAACAATTATATATTTTTCTGAACTCTCCAAAACTAATATTAAAGATAGTTTTGTAATCATAAAAGCATTACTTTACTTTTTCACAAACCAAAATGGAATGTACGTAACAAATATCAAATATAATTAGGTGACATAATAAAAATATATGCTCATTATGTAATAACAATTTGAATTAAAAATTACACTCACTTTAAAACAGTGTAATCTATTTTTTAAAGCTAAATTTAATGGATAATCTTTTTTAATATTAAGAAAAACATCGGTAATTAATATTAGTTGCTAATACATAAATAAAAGATGTAATAATAATAAACAATGACAAATTATTTTAATACTGTACGGTATTTTTGATGAATATCTAGGAGACAAATTTAAGTAAATTATTAAAACATTACAAGTTTAAAGCAAACTGTAACTACTATTAACATTTTTAATTAGAAACTTAGAATAATGAAATAAAAAACTTTGTAATGATTATAATTATGATTAGATACTATTTATGTTAGAGAGTTCAATTTTAACATATAGCCATTAAAGGTTATATGTTAAAATTAGAATTCAGTGATGAATTAATTTAGTAATATGATTATATACCTTTTTGCTAATGGTTCATCATCAGAATCCTCTGAACTTCTTTTCAATTTAAAACTTGCAATCTCTTTTTGAGTTTTTCTTTCAGCCTGTATAAAAAATAATTTCATAAGTTAGTATATTAAAAAAATTAATATTTTGGAGTTAACTTTTTAAAAATAACTATAAAAATAGATCATACTAATGGAACATCATCATCACTGCTTGGTTCCATCTTTATTTTTATATGATTTTCTGATTCTTTCTTTTCTTGTTTTAATTTAACTAATACTGGTCCCTTGTTTTCTGAATTCTCTTTCTTTATTTTGATTTTCTTTTCTGAATTGTGAGAATCCTTTGGTTTTTCCTTTGGTTTGTCACTGCTTTCTTTAAGTTTATCTTTGCTACTACTGTCCTTATGTTTTTCTTTATGGATTCCATCTTTTAATTTTTCCTTTGGTGTTTCACTATTCTTGTGTTTTTCTCCTTCTTTTTTAATTTTATCTCCATCTTTGTGTTCCTTGGGTTTGGAAGAAAGTTTTTTGGAAATATCATTGGTTGATTTAGAACTAGAATCTTTGGTTTTAAATGAGCTCTTCTCATGATTTTGATGATCTTTTAATTTGAGAGTTTCACTTTTACTGGAATGTGATTTTGAACTTTCTTTTAAACCAGACAAATCTTTCAATTTTGAACTTGAGTGCATTTTATGTTCTTTATGTTTACTGCTGTCACTATGTTTATTACTGCTACTGTTATGTATATTATGATGATGTTTAGACGATTCAAGAATTTTTCCTTCTTTTCCTGGCTTACTATGATTAGCTACCTCTTGCTTACTTTTATGAGATGAATGATTAGAAATATTTTTGTAACCATTATGTGTTGGACTCATCATTGGCTTTGTGTTGCTTCCTGTAAGAAAATGTTTAACATTAAACATTTAATTAATAATGTGATTAGGTTATAATTTTATAAATAATTTATCAAATTAAATAAAATTTAAAAAATCATAAAAGGAAAACCTGATATAATAAACTATTATTAGTAATTTTAAATTCTAGATTTTAAATGAAATAAGAAATAGAACTAAAGTAATGAAACATGAAAAACTATACTTATTTGTTTTATATATATATATATGTATATAGTAAACAATAAAAATAGAACATTTATAACAATATAAAAATCATCTAATATCTTCAAAAATAGAATTTATACAGATTTAATAAGTTTTATTTAACAATCATCAATTTTAAAATTACAGCTTACTCAGATCTTTTTTGAAAAATTGTATAGTAATTTAAAATTTCTTGAAAATAGAAAAATTAATGAGTTTTCTCAATATCCAGAAGTGTTTGATACTATGTATTGCATTACTTATACTGTACTATCATGGAATTTTTTGAGCTCATTTCCTATAATAATTTTGCAATATAACCATAACCTATTAAAGCTCAGTGAAACTCTCCTCTCGTTGGCAGATCGTGTTTCACTTTCCCCATATATATGATAATGGAGTTAATAAACTAAAAGAAGCAAAATCTGTATATGTAGAAAGTACAAGAAAAAAATGAATTACAATTAAAGAATACAAAGAAAGGTGGACAGACTACAAAGATAGCATTAAAAAATCCCATATTGACATATGGGATTTTTTAATGCTATCTTTGTTTAATGCTGTATGCTGTTTGGCAGAGATAGGTTATTTGCAGGTTTTACTCAACACTAATAGCTTCTTATGTTAGTAGGCTAGGATGGCAGGCTTTTAAAACCATTGCATATTTGATGCACTCACTTTACAACTGTCTGCTGCTATTCTCACTTTACTTTCAGTTCAGAAGAACCAGTAGTACATTCAAAAGTAGAACTTTTTCTACATTCAACAAGGCAACTTTCTCAAAAGAAAGTTGCCTTGTTGAATGTAGACAAAGTTCTACTTTTAGCAACTTTCTCAAAAGAAAGTTGCCTTGGGTACAGAAGATTTGTGGCAACACTGTGTGATAAAGACACAAACAGCAGCACTTGCCCAGACAGTCAAAGTTATGACACTGCTGAACACATTTCTGCTTCACAAAAATAATTTGCAAAAAGGATGAAAAAATAAAAACATTTTCTGATTGTTTAATACACAATCAAAATATATATTTCTTTTACATATGTTACATTACAATGAGAAACCTACACTCATACAATCAATTGTCAAATGATGGGTGTCAGTCATTGCTAGTATATCATAATAGAAAAGTAAACAAAACAGACAAAAAACTGGAAAAAATCTTAAACAGCTGGTAAGGGCTCTTGCATGACTTTCCTCAGCACTCAAACAGGAGGTTAAGAGAACCAAAAAAAAGGACGATAAATTTAAATTGTACTAAGATATAAATTTTAATTTTAAATAATAGCTTAAAAAGAGTAATATTTTTAATTACAAAAAAGTTCATTACTTTTCAAAAGAGAGTACTTAAATTTAAAAAAATTGTTGTGCCATCTGCTATGAAATTAAAAAATAAATAAATAAATTTACAAATTATTATAAATGGGCAAAAACCTTATTTTTTGGATAGAAAGGCAAGTTTCCTAAATACTTAAACAAATGATTAAAACTCAAAATATCAAACTGGAAGGAAATAATATGAGAGAAACAGAATTCTATAATTCAAACACTATAGAATTATGGGCATCAAACATTCTAGTGTTCAGAAAAAGTCCTAGATTTTTAATTAAATATAGTTATTAATGTATAACAATTTTATTATATTGAAAATATTAAAAGTATAGGAAAAATGTACTTTTTTTTGAAAAAAACCATGTATTAAAAAGTTATACACATTGGGTTGTAAGTTGCATGCATGATGTTGCATTTCTAAAAGTGTCTTTTAAAATGCTTTCTATATTTATGACTAGTCTTATATAATAACAGTCATGAACCTTCCATCTCTCCAGAGAGACATCCATAAGTCAGCCAGGAGTTTTAAATAGTTCAGTCAAAATGATCTTGGCTTAGATCAGTGGGGGCCTATCATGGATCTCCTTCCAAGCCCAAGACTGTCTGATACTGTCTATGCACCTTGTGTACTGTGTTAAATCAAATCTTTGTAAGAGTTACAAGTTTATGTAATTGCAATATTTCTTGTTTTCTATAGAAAAACTCTTGAAGTATTTGTATTTGTTTGTAGTGTTGATTTAGAAAATCTGTAGACCTCATCCTCCCTTTACAAGGAAGAGTGAATGACTTAGGATGGTGTTTGCTGTTTCATTAATGTTTTCATTTGGAGTTGTTCTAGTTCTTTATATATCCAATGAATATCCAAATGAATATCAGTAAAAGAATGGCATATATGCAAATTACTTTAAATGTCTGTTTTTATAATCAGATGTGTTGTTAGTATTGAGTTTAATCTGCTGTTGTATTCTTTTGTTAATCTTTATTTGTTCTATAAGTTTGGCCTGTTGGAATCCTAAATATTTGTAGATGTCACCCTCATCCATGATTTAATGACATTTCCATTTCCGAGTACAAAATCATCCTTCTTCAGGATTCCTTTTTCTATGCAAAGTATTCTGTATTACAGATGCACATTTAAAAAAAAAAATCAGAATCTGTGTATGTTGTCTGCACCAGATGTTGTGTATATTTTAATTTTCTTGAATATTTTCCTAACCTCTTTCATTAATTTTGGTGTTTTGTTGTTTTTAGTGTATTGTGTCAGCCTGTCTAAATGTTGTCTAATATTATTTGTCTCTGGTCTTCTTTCCCAGGCAGCGTTATGATTTGTCTGTTTAAAATTGTGTTTTAAATTATATGTAACTACAGTAGAGAGGTTGTGGCTGTCGCATTCAGCCAAAACGTGAATGGTGGACAGTTGGGCGCCGCCATCTGGCAACTCTAGATGGTTGATAATGGCATTCGCTATGTCTAGCATGGTTAGTAGAAGATCTGTTTAAACTTCATTTTTTTTATGTTTGGGTTAAAACTATGACCTATTTTATTAAAATAATGATTATATAAGCATTTATGAATAATATTGTAAAGAAACAGACAATTTTAATCCAGAAATT
Organism: Centruroides sculpturatus; assembly: GCF_000671375.1. Taxonomy (NCBI): domain Eukaryota; kingdom Metazoa; phylum Arthropoda; class Arachnida; order Scorpiones; family Buthidae; genus Centruroides; species Centruroides sculpturatus. Next base: position 23,934 of record NW_019385939.1, on the reverse strand, counting down.
ATTTAATTATTCAATTTTTCAGCAAGTGATGTGATGTGCCTATAGAATTTACATATATTTGCCTTCATAATAGCTTATCTTAAGGTACGTTTGTTCTTCCTCGGCATCTTCCACTACCAACAGTGCGTAATATGTTTGTAAATTTTCTAAAAATTAATTTTCCGAGCTGCTTTCGAATTTATATAAGCCACTACTTCCCTCGACAAAAGCATGAGGTAGTCCTATCATATGGTAGGAGACACCACGCTAATTAAAAATAATTATTTAGTGTTATTAAACAACCTATAAATACTTTAAAATAGTTTAATTTGTTTATTTACCTTTGCTGGTAACCCTCAATGTTAAATGTATCTGCCATTTTTTCAACAAATTTCCAGTGAGTCAATGCACGATGTTCACTGAGTCACGTGATGTTGTGAATGTGCGCCGCAATGATTTTTCTTGGAGTTAAAACGTAAACCGTGTACTTCTGTTTGCTGTGTACAAGTAACATTTGAACTCATGCCGCAACCTCTCTATTGACTGCACTGTAATAAACTGATGTAATATATGACTGAAAGTGTTGATTTTGATTTGATGGATAAGTATTGCTAGTTTAAGATAAATACTTTCATTAGTGTAACAACAAATTTAAACTTGTCTTAAATCATTGAAAATGGATTTCTTTTAATTCAAAAATGTTTTTGAGGGTCACAATTTTTTCAACTTCCTAAACAAACATTTGAAATGGATAAGTTTCATAACAACACAAAGTCATAACTTATGTAACCAGATATACAGGTTAAAAAAAAAAGCTAATGAGTGAATGTTGTATATTACAAATATTCACATTTATAAAAAAAGAAATAAATGCCAGAAAGTTGTGAAAAAATAAACTGATTTCTCATAGTTTTACTACATGAGGCAATTTACCAATTATTTTACATATTCAAGTATAAACATCCAATAACCTGGTTTTTAATTTAATACTACACAATTGCCAGATTACATACGATTACAAATATTATTATAACCCAATATTCATATTTTATCCTCGGGTAATCCAGAAAACCTAAAACAAATATAAACAACTGCATTACATTATGATAAACTGTTAGTATAATACATAAAATAATAAGCAAATTGCCTCAATCAAATGTTTTGACATTTTCCCCAAAATCATGCATACTACTGATATACAATATTCATTCATTAGCTTTGTTTTTACTTACTTTATCTGGATATATATGATTTGATATCATTGTTAAACCTATCCAAGTATAACCATTCCATTAACTATAGAAACTTACCAGCATGCCAGTTAAACTGTGACTAAAAAATAAAATTAATCAGATGAAACAAAACTAGTTGTTAATTAAATGTTAACACAAAGCAGATGTAATTCAGCTTAGTCCAGCTAATTTACAGTCTGGCCATTCCAGGAAGGCATTCTCTTTAGGCGATGGACTAGTTTACTAACCATTGATGGGGGTATAAGGTCACCATATGACTGGTCAGCATAGTCTAATCCATTTGCCTGTAAGGTATGTCAATCAGATGCCAGCTGAGTCATGTCAGCTGAGTCTGCAAATGATTAGTAAAGTAGTTCAATACCTAAGGGAATGCCTTCCTGGGTTGTCAGACTGTACAGTGAGTTTCAAAAATTTGGTATGTTTATGTATATTATTTTTTGCATTTTTTGGATCAACTTACAATAAAATAAACATAAAAAAAACACTTTTGGCCTTTCACAAGTATTTTATAGTGTTAGAAAGAAGACAAAATGCAGAAATTAAATGTTTAATCATAGTTTTTGATGTAATCCTGACGGTTTCACAGTTTTAGAATAAAACCTCATTTGTTTTTTACATGCCCTCTAGAGAGATATATAACCTCTCTTAAACCAGTATGCTGATTTTTACCATGTAGAAATATCTGATTTCATGGTCTCCCCTGGATAAACTGACACGCCAGACAATCTATGAAAATATGGTGTAAATAATAAAATAAAATCAAAATACAAACATTTTGTTTTATAGCATAAAAATCAAGCATATTGCATCAATAACAACAACAATAATAATACTATAAAAGAATCTGTATTATCTGTTCAAACCTTAAAAAGAGTATGAACCAGAAACTGAGACAATTATTATTTGCATCTGATAGTAATAAAAACGAAGAATTGAACAGATATTAATTAAAAATTAAAAAAATTATCTCTAGTTTAGTATTTCTCTCAATGAGCTAAAATCTTCTTACATTTTAAACACTTTCATAAAAACAGATACAGACTTTCTATGAACTATGAGAGAAAAAAGTTAATTACTATAAAAAGTACAATATATTCAATAGAATATTTTTCAAAACATTCTTCAAGACCAATACAAATTAAAAATAGAAAAAAACTCAAAAAAGATATACAAATTTAATTATTATAAAATTCAGACTACAAAAATAATTACGAGAAAAAATAATTTTGTTGACAATTACACATTTATGACTTGTTATTTTTGTAAAACTCAAAAACAAAAATTTCATTTCACATTTTAGAAAAAGGGAAAGGTTAATGATAAAATTAGTTTTTATTGTGAACTATTTTCATACATTGATAATGTTATAGATTAAAAAATTAAAATAATATTCTAATAATTCCTATTTCATAGCACAAATGTTACATAGAAAAATCCAAAATTGAGTTTGTTTAATAAATTTTAAACTGCTTTTTATTTATTGAAAAATATAAATCTAGAAATTGGATAATTTCTTAAATGTCTAATAGCTATTATTATTATTGATATATTAAATTTGCCAAATATATGCATTAAATTTAAAAAATTTATCTTTTTTTACATTGCCTATAATTAGATATTATAACTATCAAGTATCTTTTTTGTTACTTAATCAAACAGTCTTCATTATTTAATACAAAGAGACAATTTATTTAAAAATATACAAATCTTTTTTATAGCATTTCTAAATGTTTACTGTCCGAAGAAAGCTGAAAAATCAATAACACAATCAGTAAGGCAGATCATGAACTGTGATGGAATATAGCCAGCAAATAACTCCAAGAATAGTGGATCAATTTATATAAGATTGCAACTAGCTAAGATGTTAATTTATTTTTTGATTAGTTACATTATTAAAATGTTACTATGTTAGAAAAAGATTAAATTTATATAAGTAAAAAATATACCAAAAATTTATTTGAAAATTAAGCATAAATTCCTAATATAGTAAATTATTATAAAAATAAATATATTCTAATTTTCTTATAATTACTTCACTTGAACAGGTAATTCAATAATCATTTTATCATCTTGGTCATTTATTGTTTATTCTAAAATATATGTTCAATTTTATGAAATATTTTTAAAGTTAAGATTATAATTACACCCCAAAATATAATAATAAAAATAATGATAATTGAAAGGTTAATTGGAAAAAATTAAAATATTTTTTCCTAATCAACCTATATCTTTAATAGAAAATAATACTAAAATTTTTGTATTTAACTAATTCTTCCAATGGAATTAATTGCATTGGAAGTAATAAAAAGTAGAGAAATTGATGATAATTATTTTTTACAATTTCTTTAAAAAATTTAAATTTAAACAAACATTGTAGAATGTATTTTTATATATTGTAGAAATACTTTACACATAACTAAATTTAATTTTATAATTTTGTAGTATATATGTTGCAGTCAAAACCCATTTTTAGTTAGAACACATTTTAACTAGTTGAAACTAGTTTATACTGAATGACTTTGTTAAAACTAGTTTTAACTCAAATTCATTTTTGACTAGCAGTAAATTCTAGTTTTAACTAGACAAAACAGGTTTTTTCTAGTTAATTTACTGCTATACATGTTTTGATTTTAGATAAAACAAATTTTAGCTACATAAATATGTTTGGGGGAAATAAATAAAGTTATGCATAGTGATTTGGGGGAAGATGCCTAACATTTTGCATATGAAGAAAATTATAGCAATAATTTGGGTTTTGGAGTTCTCTAATGAAAATATATTCTGGAATATGTTTTTCAAATAAAACTTTGGAGTTTATTAAAAAAAATTATGTATTGTGTTTGCAATGACGACTTTTTCACTGTCTGGCATTTTAGGCATCTCACCCCAAGTATCCGGGTGAGATAACAAATATAATTGCATAAAATTAATTTTTGAATTTCTTAACCAAATTTAATTTATTGCATATGTAGTACAAAGTACTTCATAGTAAGTATAACAGCACAGTATAAGTATTGTTAAGTTTCTGCCCGTTCTAACATGCTCTATAGCTAGCTGAAAGCTTTTTTCAGTCCAAAAACCTTTTTGAGAAGTCCTTATATAATTTCTATGCATATCCTGCAATAAAACGAGAAAACAAAAATTTATTAAAAATAGGCATGTTACCCCAAGAAAAATGTGGCATCTTTTCCATTTGTTGGGGTAAGATGCCTAGTAGAGTCACGTGCCCTAGCATGTCCGATCAGGATCGGCGGTAGCTGACAATGGAAACTTTAGAACCTTAACTACATCACACATTAATTGTTTTTCGCAATTTTTTAATAAATTCTATTTTAACTTTTAGTTTAAAATTACTCTAGAAACATTTCATAACAAAAACTTTGTTCTTATCTAGCTTTTATTCTTCTCAAATGTAGAAAATGAAATAATGGTAGCCAACTACAGCTTTCCACACTCAATATTGGCCCGACGATTCATCATACAAATACATGACAATACGTGATGTCACCATTTGAAAATGTCAGAAATTAGGCATCTTCCCTGCTTACCATCTTACCTTGAATCACTCTATATGTTGCAGTCAAAACCAGTTTTTAGTTAGGATGTGTTTCAACTAGTTGAAACTAGTTTATACTGGATATCTTTGTTAAAACCCGTTTTGTCTAGCTAAAACTAGAATTTACTGCTAGTCAAAAATGAATTTGAGTTAAAATTAGTTTTAACTAGACAAAAATGGGTTTTAACAAAGACATCCAGTATAAACTAGTTTCATCTAGTTAAAATGCATTTCAACTAAAAATGAGTTTTGACTGCAAAATATACATCATTACATTAAAACATAGTTTTACTGTAGTGACGTACACTACAAACTTTTGTATTTTTGAAGAAGTTGAAAATAAAAATCAGTGAAAGTGCTTGAAGTAAATTTGTTCAGTTTTTCTGAATTTTCAATTAACACAATTAAAAAACCTGCAGCATAAAGTATATGATCAAATGCAAAATTTTTAATGCTCAATTTAATTTCATAATTAATTTTAATTGTGAATTTTACAAAATGTTTTCATTCTATTTTTATAGAATTTTAAAGGCTGATTTATTATAGTTTGTATATTGTATATTTGTACAAATTAAATACTCTTAAACATAAAAAACATAGACTGCAATCTTTCTCAAATCAGCAAAAACATTTATTTTAATATATATTAACAAACAATTTCAGCCTTATTCTAAGAACTTCATCAGGCTGTTTGATAGATTAGAATGATCTTTTAAATACAAACAAAATATGGTACATCAAACACAAAGTATCACATAGGGCTTAAATCATGTGTAACCCACTGATTGGTCAGAATAATTAAAATTAAAATCTGCAAAAACTAACTTACAATATGCAATAACAGTAAGTAACAATTAAATATATATGCAATCTCCTTTACTGATATTGCTTCCTTCAATTCATATGCTGGTAAAGTTGTGAAAAGTATTCCTTTCTTAATTGTACAGTCGTGCTCTCTAAGTCTCACTAAATGCCTGAAAAAGCATTACCAGGTTTAGAAATTTGAATATGTCAAAAGGTAAAGTGGGAAAAAACTTTAGATGGCACTACAAATACTGTGCATGCATGTAAAGACTGGCTAATGATTTTTTAGCAATTTTCCACAGGTACTGTACAATGCCATTTCAAAAAATTAATTCCTGGCAATGCTGGATTGATAGCAAATAGCAGTCTCTGACTGGCATTATGAACATTCTATGACTAAAATGAAAAAAAATTCAGGCAGATATCTTTAAGGCAACAGTTTTTTTAAAACTTAAAAAGATGTTCTTTTTGGTCAATTTTCAACCTCAAGGAGAAACATCAATACCAACAGATATTTCAAAATACTAAAAGAACTATAGTGGGCTATCCAAAACTGTCAAGAGGACCTGCTCAATACGCAAATATGTTTACTTCATAACAATGCATAGCCACACATTCCTTGAAAGATGCTAACATTAATGAAAAAGCTCAGATGCAAAATAATTAACCATCTTTCCTACAGCCCAAACCTAGAACTTTCTGGTTTTCATGTTTTCCTTAAGTTAATGGAGTTTTGAGTGGAAAATTATTACAAACAGACAGTAATGTCCAGAAAACTTTCACCAATTGGTTAAATGGATTAGAGACAATTCTTTAATGAGGTGATTGTCAAGCTCATCTGTCATTCAAAAAATGTATGAATGTGAATGGTGATTATGGAGAAAAATAAAAGAGATTTGTATTGTAAAAATTTTAAAAACTATTAATTTTTTATTTCTTTATAACAAAATGGTTCTTGATGTAAAGATGGCACTCGTAACTCTAAAGCTAACTTTTGCTATAATCTGACTGTTGAATTTCAATTCTTTATGAAACAACTGAGCATATTCTCTTGTGTTACTTGAAATTCCAGTATCTTTCTGATACTGTTGAAACCAATCCATCATCACTCAACTGTGCTCAATGTTCTCTTTATCTTTCCTAGTTTCTTTAATGTTCATTTACTTCTTAAAATCATTATTTGCATAAAATTTCAATACTTTGTCCTTTCTAAATACACTCAAACAAACCTTTACATATGCAGCCGTAATTTAATAGATAAATTCAAACGTTTTCGACCATATTCAATGGTCTTTATCAAGAAAAAACTGAAAAATCGAACTTCGAACCAAAAATTTGTATTACGATACAGGCGTTATTNAAATAGAACATTTATAACAATATAAAAATCATCTAATATCTTCAAAAATAGAATTTATACAGATTTAATAAGTTTTATTTAACAATCATCAATTTTAAAATTACAGCTTACTCAGATCTTTTTTGAAAAATTGTATAGTAATTTAAAATTTCTTGAAAATAGAAAAATTAATGAGTTTTCTCAATATCCAGAAGTGTTTGATACTATGTATTGCATTACTTATACTGTACTATCATGGAATTTTTTGAGCTCATTTCCTATAATAATTTTGCAATATAACCATAACCTATTAAAGCTCAGTGAAACTCTCCTCTCGTTGGCAGATCGTGTTTCACTTTCCCCATATATATGATAATGGAGTTAATAAACTAAAAGAAGCAAAATCTGTATATGTAGAAAGTACAAGAAAAAAATGAATTACAATTAAAGAATACAAAGAAAGGTGGACAGACTACAAAGATAGCATTAAAAAATCCCATATTGACATATGGGATTTTTTAATGCTATCTTTGTTTAATGCTGTATGCTGTTTGGCAGAGATAGGTTATTTGCAGGTTTTACTCAACACTAATAGCTTCTTATGTTAGTAGGCTAGGATGGCAGGCTTTTAAAACCATTGCATATTTGATGCACTCACTTTACAACTGTCTGCTGCTATTCTCACTTTACTTTCAGTTCAGAAGAACCAGTAGTACATTCAAAAGTAGAACTTTTTCTACATTCAACAAGGCAACTTTCTCAAAAGAAAGTTGCCTTGTTGAATGTAGACAAAGTTCTACTTTTAGCAACTTTCTCAAAAGAAAGTTGCCTTGGGTACAGAAGATTTGTGGCAACACTGTGTGATAAAGACACAAACAGCAGCACTTGCCCAGACAGTCAAAGTTATGACACTGCTGAACACATTTCTGCTTCACAAAAATAATTTGCAAAAAGGATGAAAAAATAAAAACATTTTCTGATTGTTTAATACACAATCAAAATATATATTTCTTTTACATATGTTACATTACAATGAGAAACCTACACTCATACAATCAATTGTCAAATGATGGGTGTCAGTCATTGCTAGTATATCATAATAGAAAAGTAAACAAAACAGACAAAAAACTGGAAAAAATCTTAAACAGCTGGTAAGGGCTCTTGCATGACTTTCCTCAGCACTCAAACAGGAGGTTAAGAGAACCAAAAAAAAGGACGATAAATTTAAATTGTACTAAGATATAAATTTTAATTTTAAATAATAGCTTAAAAAGAGTAATATTTTTAATTACAAAAAAGTTCATTACTTTTCAAAAGAGAGTACTTAAATTTAAAAAAATTGTTGTGCCATCTGCTATGAAATTAAAAAATAAATAAATAAATTTACAAATTATTATAAATGGGCAAAAACCTTATTTTTTGGATAGAAAGGCAAGTTTCCTAAATACTTAAACAAATGATTAAAACTCAAAATATCAAACTGGAAGGAAATAATATGAGAGAAACAGAATTCTATAATTCAAACACTATAGAATTATGGGCATCAAACATTCTAGTGTTCAGAAAAAGTCCTAGATTTTTAATTAAATATAGTTATTAATGTATAACAATTTTATTATATTGAAAATATTAAAAGTATAGGAAAAATGTACTTTTTTTTGAAAAAAACCATGTATTAAAAAGTTATACACATTGGGTTGTAAGTTGCATGCATGATGTTGCATTTCTAAAAGTGTCTTTTAAAATGCTTTCTATATTTATGACTAGTCTTATATAATAACAGTCATGAACCTTCCATCTCTCCAGAGAGACATCCATAAGTCAGCCAGGAGTTTTAAATAGTTCAGTCAAAATGATCTTGGCTTAGATCAGTGGGGGCCTATCATGGATCTCCTTCCAAGCCCAAGACTGTCTGATACTGTCTATGCACCTTGTGTACTGTGTTAAATCAAATCTTTGTAAGAGTTACAAGTTTATGTAATTGCAATATTTCTTGTTTTCTATAGAAAAACTCTTGAAGTATTTGTATTTGTTTGTAGTGTTGATTTAGAAAATCTGTAGACCTCATCCTCCCTTTACAAGGAAGAGTGAATGACTTAGGATGGTGTTTGCTGTTTCATTAATGTTTTCATTTGGAGTTGTTCTAGTTCTTTATATATCCAATGAATATCCAAATGAATATCAGTAAAAGAATGGCATATATGCAAATTACTTTAAATGTCTGTTTTTATAATCAGATGTGTTGTTAGTATTGAGTTTAATCTGCTGTTGTATTCTTTTGTTAATCTTTATTTGTTCTATAAGTTTGGCCTGTTGGAATCCTAAATATTTGTAGATGTCACCCTCATCCATGATTTAATGACATTTCCATTTCCGAGTACAAAATCATCCTTCTTCAGGATTCCTTTTTCTATGCAAAGTATTCTGTATTACAGATGCACATTTAAAAAAAAAAATCAGAATCTGTGTATGTTGTCTGCACCAGATGTTGTGTATATTTTAATTTTCTTGAATATTTTCCTAACCTCTTTCATTAATTTTGGTGTTTTGTTGTTTTTAGTGTATTGTGTCAGCCTGTCTAAATGTTGTCTAATATTATTTGTCTCTGGTCTTCTTTCCCAGGCAGCGTTATGATTTGTCTGTTTAAAATTGTGTTTTAAATTATATGTAACTACAGTAGAGAGGTTGTGGCTGTCGCATTCAGCCAAAACGTGAATGGTGGACAGTTGGGCGCCGCCATCTGGCAACTCTAGATGGTTGATAATGGCATTCGCTATGTCTAGCATGGTTAGTAGAAGATCTGTTTAAACTTCATTTTTTTTATGTTTGGGTTAAAACTATGACCTATTTTATTAAAATAATGATTATATAAGCATTTATGAATAATATTGTAAAGAAACAGACAATTTTAATCCAGAAATTATTTAATTATTCAATTTTTCAGCAAGTGATGTGATGTGCCTATAGAATTTACATATATTTGCCTTCATAATAGCTTATCTTAAGGTACGTTTGTTCTTCCTCGGCATCTTCCACTACCAACAGTGCGTAATATGTTTGTAAATTTTCTAAAAATTAATTTTCCGAGCTGCTTTCGAATTTATATAAGCCACTACTTCCCTCGACAAAAGCATGAGGTAGTCCTATCATATGGTAGGAGACACCACGCTAATTAAAAATAATTATTTAGTGTTATTAAACAACCTATAAATACTTTAAAATAGTTTAATTTGTTTATTTACCTTTGCTGGTAACCCTCAATGTTAAATGTATCTGCCATTTTTTCAACAAATTTCCAGTGAGTCAATGCACGATGTTCACTGAGTCACGTGATGTTGTGAATGTGCGCCGCAATGATTTTTCTTGGAGTTAAAACGTAAACCGTGTACTTCTGTTTGCTGTGTACAAGTAACATTTGAACTCATGCCGCAACCTCTCTATTGACTGCACTGTAATAAACTGATGTAATATATGACTGAAAGTGTTGATTTTGATTTGATGGATAAGTATTGCTAGTTTAAGATAAATACTTTCATTAGTGTAACAACAAATTTAAACTTGTCTTAAATCATTGAAAATGGATTTCTTTTAATTCAAAAATGTTTTTGAGGGTCACAATTTTTTCAACTTCCTAAACAAACATTTGAAATGGATAAGTTTCATAACAACACAAAGTCATAACTTATGTAACCAGATATACAGGTTAAAAAAAAAAGCTAATGAGTGAATGTTGTATATTACAAATATTCACATTTATAAAAAAAGAAATAAATGCCAGAAAGTTGTGAAAAAATAAACTGATTTCTCATAGTTTTACTACATGAGGCAATTTACCAATTATTTTACATATTCAAGTATAAACATCCAATAACCTGGTTTTTAATTTAATACTACACAATTGCCAGATTACATACGATTACAAATATTATTATAACCCAATATTCATATTTTATCCTCGGGTAATCCAGAAAACCTAAAACAAATATAAACAACTGCATTACATTATGATAAACTGTTAGTATAATACATAAAATAATAAGCAAATTGCCTCAATCAAATGTTTTGACATTTTCCCCAAAATCATGCATACTACTGATATACAATATTCATTCATTAGCTTTGTTTTTACTTACTTTATCTGGATATATATGATTTGATATCATTGTTAAACCTATCCAAGTATAACCATTCCATTAACTATAGAAACTTACCAGCATGCCAGTTAAACTGTGACTAAAAAATAAAATTAATCAGATGAAACAAAACTAGTTGTTAATTAAATGTTAACACAAAGCAGATGTAATTCAGCTTAGTCCAGCTAATTTACAGTCTGGCCATTCCAGGAAGGCATTCTCTTTAGGCGATGGACTAGTTTACTAACCATTGATGGGGGTATAAGGTCACCATATGACTGGTCAGCATAGTCTAATCCATTTGCCTGTAAGGTATGTCAATCAGATGCCAGCTGAGTCATGTCAGCTGAGTCTGCAAATGATTAGTAAAGTAGTTCAATACCTAAGGGAATGCCTTCCTGGGTTGTCAGACTGTACAGTGAGTTTCAAAAATTTGGTATGTTTATGTATATTATTTTTTGCATTTTTTGGATCAACTTACAATAAAATAAACATAAAAAAAACACTTTTGGCCTTTCACAAGTATTTTATAGTGTTAGAAAGAAGACAAAATGCAGAAATTAAATGTTTAATCATAGTTTTTGATGTAATCCTGACGGTTTCACAGTTTTAGAATAAAACCTCATTTGTTTTTTACATGCCCTCTAGAGAGATATATAACCTCTCTTAAACCAGTATGCTGATTTTTACCATGTAGAAATATCTGATTTCATGGTCTCCCCTGGATAAACTGACACGCCAGACAATCTATGAAAATATGGTGTAAATAATAAAATAAAATCAAAATACAAACATTTTGTTTTATAGCATAAAAATCAAGCATATTGCATCAATAACAACAACAATAATAATACTATAAAAGAATCTGTATTATCTGTTCAAACCTTAAAAAGAGTATGAACCAGAAACTGAGACAATTATTATTTGCATCTGATAGTAATAAAAACGAAGAATTGAACAGATATTAATTAAAAATTAAAAAAATTATCTCTAGTTTAGTATTTCTCTCAATGAGCTAAAATCTTCTTACATTTTAAACACTTTCATAAAAACAGATACAGACTTTCTATGAACTATGAGAGAAAAAAGTTAATTACTATAAAAAGTACAATATATTCAATAGAATATTTTTCAAAACATTCTTCAAGACCAATACAAATTAAAAATAGAAAAAAACTCAAAAAAGATATACAAATTTAATTATTATAAAATTCAGACTACAAAAATAATTACGAGAAAAAATAATTTTGTTGACAATTACACATTTATGACTTGTTATTTTTGTAAAACTCAAAAACAAAAATTTCATTTCACATTTTAGAAAAAGGGAAAGGTTAATGATAAAATTAGTTTTTATTGTGAACTATTTTCATACATTGATAATGTTATAGATTAAAAAATTAAAATAATATTCTAATAATTCCTATTTCATAGCACAAATGTTACATAGAAAAATCCAAAATTGAGTTTGTTTAATAAATTTTAAACTGCTTTTTATTTATTGAAAAATATAAATCTAGAAATTGGATAATTTCTTAAATGTCTAATAGCTATTATTATTATTGATATATTAAATTTGCCAAATATATGCATTAAATTTAAAAAATTTATCTTTTTTTACATTGCCTATAATTAGATATTATAACTATCAAGTATCTTTTTTGTTACTTAATCAAACAGTCTTCATTATTTAATACAAAGAGACAATTTATTTAAAAATATACAAATCTTTTTTATAGCATTTCTAAATGTTTACTGTCCGAAGAAAGCTGAAAAATCAATAACACAATCAGTAAGGCAGATCATGAACTGTGATGGAATATAGCCAGCAAATAACTCCAAGAATAGTGGATCAATTTATATAAGATTGCAACTAGCTAAGATGTTAATTTATTTTTTGATTAGTTACATTATTAAAATGTTACTATGTTAGAAAAAGATTAAATTTATATAAGTAAAAAATATACCAAAAATTTATTTGAAAATTAAGCATAAATTCCTAATATAGTAAATTATTATAAAAATAAATATATTCTAATTTTCTTATAATTACTTCACTTGAACAGGTAATTCAATAATCATTTTATCATCTTGGTCATTTATTGTTTATTCTAAAATATATGTTCAATTTTATGAAATATTTTTAAAGTTAAGATTATAATTACACCCCAAAATATAATAATAAAAATAATGATAATTGAAAGGTTAATTGGAAAAAATTAAAATATTTTTTCCTAATCAACCTATATCTTTAATAGAAAATAATACTAAAATTTTTGTATTTAACTAATTCTTCCAATGGAATTAATTGCATTGGAAGTAATAAAAAGTAGAGAAATTGATGATAATTATTTTTTACAATTTCTTTAAAAAATTTAAATTTAAACAAACATTGTAGAATGTATTTTTATATATTGTAGAAATACTTTACACATAACTAAATTTAATTTTATAATTTTGTAGTATATATGTTGCAGTCAAAACCCATTTTTAGTTAGAACACATTTTAACTAGTTGAAACTAGTTTATACTGAATGACTTTGTTAAAACTAGTTTTAACTCAAATTCATTTTTGACTAGCAGTAAATTCTAGTTTTAACTAGACAAAACAGGTTTTTTCTAGTTAATTTACTGCTATACATGTTTTGATTTTAGATAAAACAAATTTTAGCTACATAAATATGTTTGGGGGAAATAAATAAAGTTATGCATAGTGATTTGGGGGAAGATGCCTAACATTTTGCATATGAAGAAAATTATAGCAATAATTTGGGTTTTGGAGTTCTCTAATGAAAATATATTCTGGAATATGTTTTTCAAATAAAACTTTGGAGTTTATTAAAAAAAATTATGTATTGTGTTTGCAATGACGACTTTTTCACTGTCTGGCATTTTAGGCATCTCACCCCAAGTATCCGGGTGAGATAACAAATATAATTGCATAAAATTAATTTTTGAATTTCTTAACCAAATTTAATTTATTGCATATGTAGTACAAAGTACTTCATAGTAAGTATAACAGCACAGTATAAGTATTGTTAAGTTTCTGCCCGTTCTAACATGCTCTATAGCTAGCTGAAAGCTTTTTTCAGTCCAAAAACCTTTTTGAGAAGTCCTTATATAATTTCTATGCATATCCTGCAATAAAACGAGAAAACAAAAGTTTATTAAAAATA
>NW_019385939.1:0-440 GCF_000671375.1 Centruroides sculpturatus | reverse complement strand
TGTAGATTTGAAAAAAAAAAAACTTGGAGGGTCAAATTAGACACGATTCCAATACTTTTCTGTTTTATATACATAACAAGTTGGTAAGTAAAAAGACTAAAACACCAAAACACCACGACTCCGACTCCACAGCCCTGTCCATTTCATCACTTGCCTTCTATCAGCTTTAGTTCCATTCCAAAAGACTTTACTCAATCATATAATATATTAAAATCTCAACATAAATTAAGATTTATGAAATATTTGTTAGCTATTCTATTTATTTTAAATAATAATTGTGTTTTATCTAATTGTGCAAAAATTAAAAAAAAAAAAAAAAAACATATTTAGATTCAACAAAAATAACCATTATTATTATTATTACTATTATTATGGTATTGTTGGAATGTATCCTACATGGCATATATAATTTGAAATATTAATTGTGATAAAAGAAATGA
>NW_019385938.1:179372-190855 GCF_000671375.1 Centruroides sculpturatus | reverse complement strand
ATGTACAGACGAAACTAAACTCAATTTACCTGCCTAAACTGTCTGTAGCGTGGCGCTGGATGGCGGGAAAATAGTTCGGCTGCCCGATAACGTTTTACGTAATTATAGGAGTTTTTTACCGTTGTGTACGGATACTGCCACAATTTTTTCGCCGTCTTATAGGGGGATCTACTGTAGTATCTACAATGAAAGTAGTGGAAACCTATATATAAACAAATTGATTTCCTCAACAGAGCAAAGCAGAAACTTTGTGATGCACCAGGCACTGCTGCAAAAAAGTGAAGAGAGAGTTGAAAGTAGCACTTCAAAAGAGTACTGGATTAAAGTGCTTATTTGTTGTGGCTGATATTTTGGCAGGAAAGAAGAGCAGAACTGAAAGTGAATTACCAGTTCATCTTCTTCCAAGGTTAAAATACTATCCGTTCTCTTCAGTAAATGTGGAACATTCGTTTCCTGCATATAAATTAATTCTCAGTGACAAACGTTGCAACTTTTCTATTGAAAATTTGGAAAAAGTGCTAGAAATATATTATGAAGCTAACTATGGGAAACATAGTGAATAAAATATGTGTCTACTTTTGTGTTTGCATCATTCTGAATATGTGCATTTCTGTTTGAAATACATATAAAATAAATAATTTATTGTCCTTATTCCTCATAAGTACATTACTTGTTCATTGTACAAATTTTGACCACCTATTTTTTGTTTATAAAGCCTAAATGAGACAATTTAAGAGCTTATTTTAAGTGCCTAAAATGCCACTTTTAAGGGCCTGAATGTCCATTGTCTACTCATAAGTCACAAATTTTAAAAATATACCATTACATGAATATTTTAGACTTTTTCAAACATAAAATCATGCATCTTATCTGACATCAAGCATTCAAAACCTTCAACTTTCTACCTAACCATTATCCATAAAATTTGATCAAATCCAACAAAATTGCTATTTTACTTTCAACTAATATGACAGTAATTTCAACAACTGTAATTGATAATCAGTAAAAATAATCATTACTTGTATAAAAATATTACTCATCATTCATCTATTGGCAAGCACCAAATCCGACAGAGGGCACTGTTTTTGAGCCAAGATGGCTGCAGAAACAGGTAAGGAACCGACCACATGTTTGTTCAGTGCCTGAGCCAATTCAGTTTCTATCAGTGATGACTACTGCGAGGACCAAATGGAGAACAAATCATTGAATTTATGTCAAATTCTAGACTATATCGGCGACAGGAAACGTTGTCTTGTAGAAGGTGAAGCCGTTTTGGATGCTGGACACATCGTATTTTGTGGATTAAACTCTAACAACAACACCAAAGTTCATGTTGTTGCTTTAGTGTTGCAATCTCAGATATTGGCTTTTTAATACATCTCAATTACAGGGAGAATGCATGTTCAAAGCAAGGCTGTCTGGTTTTTGTAAACATCTAATAGCATGTTTATTACACGTTTACAGGTGAGAAGTATTTAAATATTTTAAGCAGTATACACCATGTTCCAATATAAAAACATAGTTTTATTTATCATAATAGTTAAAATTAGTGCCAATCTGAAGGCTACCCTGCTGAGTCATTCAGCACTTATACAACATAGGCCAGTCAAAAATTTGTAGCACACATTATGTTTTGTGTGTGTGTGTGTATGTGTGTACTGTAGGTCTCATATATCCAAAACGGCTTCACCTTCTACAAGACAATGTTTCCTGTCACCGATATAGTCTAGAATTTGACATAAATTCAATGATTTGTTCTCCATTTGGTCCTCACAGTAGTCATCACCGATAGAAACTGAATTGGCTCAGGCATTGAACAAACACATGGTCAGTTCCTTACCTGTTTCGGCAGCCATCTTGGCTCAAAAACAGCACCTCTGTCGGATTTGGCGCTTGCCAATAACATTTATCCCTGAAATGAAGATAGCATTCATGCACAATTGAATTTTAAAAAATCCCAAATTAATTATCTATTAATCATGCATAAAGAAATTTAGAATAGTTGAATATTTATTAGAAGGAGATGGAAGAGTTTGGAAAGTTTGAGAAAAATCTTGATCCATGTTTTTGAAGCTGTGTCAATGAATTTAGCTGATATTCCAATGTTAAATGTTACTATTATATAATCACACTAAGTAATGATGTTTCCTCTTATCAGCAAAATCTTTTGTACTTTATCTTGCATTTTAAAAGTCATTATTAAGTCTACATATATTTAATAAAATCCAGAGAATACAAGAGAAAAATCCTAGAATTACATAACATTCAGTATCTTATTACTGAATGTTATAAAGAAAAACACAAGTGACAAGATGATGAAATACTAGAAATTAATAGATGAAAATTTTATAACAATCCATGAAAACCTTTTTTTACGAGTGTTATGTCCGTAAGTTGTTGGATATCGTTTGTCGTGAAAATTTTATGCAATTCAACAAAATATTAAGAAATTTTGTTTCTTATTTACAAATAATTGTCAAGACTATGCCAAGATAAACCCAATTAATCCATTTCCTACTTCAAATACAGCTAGAAACATCTAGTATTAGGTTAGCATGTATTAGCATGTAAACCTATTTGCCAAATCAATGTCAAACTTTCAACTACAGAGTAATTTCTGATTAATTCCAGATTTAAAGTTATTTTCTTCAAGTATTTAAGAATCAAAATTTGCAAAAGTATCAGTAATTCAGTATCCAAATTAAACAAATTATAGTGTAATCATTATTTCTGTCCATTAATGCCTATTGCACATAAATAATAAATCAATCTTGTTAGTTCAAATTTGTCATCAATTATTGATGTACTGTATATTAATGTTTCAAATTTATTAGTTTATAATGATTTTGCAAATTAATAAATCTGAATTCAATTCAGTTATGTTCCCATTAAGTTAATAAATACTGTAACAAAAAATATAAAGTATTTTGTAATTTTTGATTCATACTCAAGTAAAAAGTTAACAGTTAAAGACTGAGTTNAGACTATATCGGCGACAGGAAACGTTGTCTTGTAGAAGGTGAAGCCGTTTTGGATGCTGGACACATCGTATTTTGTGGATTAAACTCTAACAACAACACCAAAGTTCATGTTGTTGCTTTAGTGTTGCAATCTCAGATATTGGCTTTTTAATACATCTCAATTACAGGGAGAATGCATGTTCAAAGCAAGGCTGTCTGGTTTTTGTAAACATCTAATAGCATGTTTATTACACGTTTACAGGTGAGAAGTATTTAAATATTTTAAGCAGTATACACCATGTTCCAATATAAAAACATAGTTTTATTTATCATAATAGTTAAAATTAGTGCCAATCTGAAGGCTACCCTGCTGAGTCATTCAGCACTTATACAACATAGGCCAGTCAAAAATTTGTAGCACACATTATGTTTTGTGTGTGTGTGTGTATGTGTGTACTGTAGGTCTCATATATCCAAAACGGCTTCACCTTCTACAAGACAATGTTTCCTGTCACCGATATAGTCTAGAATTTGACATAAATTCAATGATTTGTTCTCCATTTGGTCCTCACAGTAGTCATCACCGATAGAAACTGAATTGGCTCAGGCATTGAACAAACACATGGTCAGTTCCTTACCTGTTTCGGCAGCCATCTTGGCTCAAAAACAGCACCTCTGTCGGATTTGGCGCTTGCCAATAACATTTATCCCTGAAATGAAGATAGCATTCATGCACAATTGAATTTTAAAAAATCCCAAATTAATTATCTATTAATCATGCATAAAGAAATTTAGAATAGTTGAATATTTATTAGAAGGAGATGGAAGAGTTTGGAAAGTTTGAGAAAAATCTTGATCCATGTTTTTGAAGCTGTGTCAATGAATTTAGCTGATATTCCAATGTTAAATGTTACTATTATATAATCACACTAAGTAATGATGTTTCCTCTTATCAGCAAAATCTTTTGTACTTTATCTTGCATTTTAAAAGTCATTATTAAGTCTACATATATTTAATAAAATCCAGAGAATACAAGAGAAAAATCCTAGAATTACATAACATTCAGTATCTTATTACTGAATGTTATAAAGAAAAACACAAGTGACAAGATGATGAAATACTAGAAATTAATAGATGAAAATTTTATAACAATCCATGAAAACCTTTTTTTACGAGTGTTATGTCCGTAAGTTGTTGGATATCGTTTGTCGTGAAAATTTTATGCAATTCAACAAAATATTAAGAAATTTTGTTTCTTATTTACAAATAATTGTCAAGACTATGCCAAGATAAACCCAATTAATCCATTTCCTACTTCAAATACAGCTAGAAACATCTAGTATTAGGTTAGCATGTATTAGCATGTAAACCTATTTGCCAAATCAATGTCAAACTTTCAACTACAGAGTAATTTCTGATTAATTCCAGATTTAAAGTTATTTTCTTCAAGTATTTAAGAATCAAAATTTGCAAAAGTATCAGTAATTCAGTATCCAAATTAAACAAATTATAGTGTAATCATTATTTCTGTCCATTAATGCCTATTGCACATAAATAATAAATCAATCTTGTTAGTTCAAATTTGTCATCAATTATTGATGTACTGTATATTAATGTTTCAAATTTATTAGTTTATAATGATTTTGCAAATTAATAAATCTGAATTCAATTCAGTTATGTTCCCATTAAGTTAATAAATACTGTAACAAAAAATATAAAGTATTTTGTAATTTTTGATTCATACTCAAGTAAAAAGTTAACAGTTAAAGACTGAGTTCTGTCATAAAAAATATGACAGAAATTTCATTTTTAATGCTGGAAAGTTTTTGAATTCATACAATTATTTTATTTTCTATTTGTTTTCAAATTTGAATCATAAGAATTGAGAGACTTAAAAAACACACATTTCACATTTTTTATAACATAAATAGGTATTCATGAATTCTTTTATATTATCTAGAGAAAACATTGTTATAATAATCAGACAAATAATAAATGTCAGTGATATAGTTTAAAATGATAAAATTATTAAAAAATGCAGGAGTACTTTCAAAATTAAAATTATTAACAGTAACAATTTAATTTTTTTAAATTTACAATTAAATACTGTAATAACAAGTAAAAAATTAGATTAATTGTAATGTTTTCCTAATTAAATTTGAACTATTTGTAATTGCCTTAACTTATTCAAATTTCTGCAAATAGTAAATTATAAATCACTATTTTAACAGAAAAATTTTACTTATTTTCAAAACAATCTTGAATAATTTAACCTGATATAATTATATGTCATTACTGAAACAATTATATTAAGATACCAACTTTGTCACATTTACTTCAATTTTTGTAAAACTATTGTGAAACCATATGAATATATAACATGATAAAAAATTTCCTTGTAGCATTATTTTACAAAAACAATTTTAAATTTCAAAACCTTGGAAAATTCAAATTATATAAAAACCTATGTAACAAATAAAAACCTTAAAATAATTTTTTTTTAAATAAATAAATATTTTTAGTAAAAATAATGCATTTTAAAATTAAAAAAGACTGTGATAATAAGTATCAACAAGTTTAATAGGCACATATAAATAGATTTTCAACAATTTATTTCATTATTGTTATAGATCTAAATCTGCTAATTAAATAATTATATGTTTTAAATATACTAATATTTAAATAAAAACTAAAACTTTCTTTTCAGAACAAAGTTAAATTCATTACCTCAAATCAAATGTAATATTACATTAGCTATATTGATAGTGAAGTAAAACAATTTCTTATAATCCATGTACTTGCAGAGTTAGACACTAAAAGAACTTACCTATAATGGCATTAATGCTTCCTGTTTCTATTCTTTTATTGAACTGGGTGTGAGTTATGACAACAAGCTTTAGGCTAAAATGCATAAGAGCAATTCTATTTAAAAGAATTCTGTTTTGTTCTTCCTAAAGCAGTTGTGAAACATTCCTATTTAACAACAAAATGGTTTACTGGAGGGTAATAACAATCAACCAGTAGAAATGACTCTTATGTAAGCTCTGTTTTCTTTAAAAAAATTTCTAAAACATTTTTTTAAATTTAAACTCAAGAAACATTAATTATTTTTACTAATATTTAAAAAAAATTAATTTTACTGTTTATTACTTACTGACATAACTAATATAGTGTATATTTTAATAATAAAAACTGTTGTTGTGAAAATAATCTGCTCACTTCAAAACATTTAAACAACATAACAGTTTTTCATCCAACAAAAAATATTACTGCTTTCTTACAGAAAAATCTATTTTTTAACAATGTTTATAACCTGAAAAGAAATATTCACTTCATAGTAATTGAGTATTTTTACATAACATTATTAACATTTTTAGATAAAACTTGTAAATTATTACTTTCAGTTATTTTAAACTATTTAAGTTCAAAAATATACTCCAAAGTTTATTTACCACAAATTAAAAAATACAAATCAATACTTAATTTAATTATATTTTCTTTTTTTCATTAAAATTTTAAATTAAGAATATTACATATTTAAAGTTATTACCTAATTACAATATTTATTATTAGTTTTTTAAAATAAACACTTTTTTGAGAATTTACCTTAAACATTTAAAGACTGTTTTAGAATTAATTATATTCTAAAAAATTTTGACAAAAAGTGAAATAAAACAAATTTTGTTTCACTGTAAATTAATATTTCATATAAAATTTTATTTTTGAAATTTGATTCAAATTTTAAATGAAGAAATAATCTAACTCCTTTACACATTGTTTTATATTTTCAATTTATATGTTGTATAAAATCTATGTTTTTGAAATAGATGAAGACAGTATATAAAAGTTTGTTCTCTCTCATTAATTTTTGTCAAGCAAAATAATTTTATCTTATTTCAATATGAATAAGAACAAACCTAATTATTTACAATATATACAGTAAAAACAACATTTTTTATTTGGTCTCATTAGATTTTAATATTGTATAATTTTTATTTCTAACAAAACGAATTTTTACAATCAAAGAATAGCAAAAGAAACAAAAGCCATCATAAAATATAAATGAGCTTATTTACATCAACGAAATAAACTAACTTTTACTATTGATAGAACAGATAAACGGATCAGCCAAGTTTTTCGTATTTGAAGAAAACTGCCATATTTACTTTTGTTTTACTGACTCAACATGTAATAACCAAAACAATTTCTATCATCATTTCCATCGAAAAATTTCGTAATTATGATATAAGTTATTTATAAATAAATATCCAGAAAAAATTAAATTTAAAACAAAATGTAAACATCAATAGTAGTAGTAATTTTTGTAAATGACAAATACAACACACATTAAAATATTTTTGGAATAATTAAAGAACAGTTAGCTTTAAAACAATTAACTTAAGCAACTGTATTCGATTATTAATTAATTTCACTTATTGAATTGATCGGAAAGTGTCATTACCACACCTAATCAAAAGAATATTGGTAGCATTAAACAGTTTTTACAATAACATGATACGATCTCAAGAATCAATCTAAACAACTGTTCTCCTCGTTTATAGTTATTTAAACTATTTGGTGGTGGGAAAGAATTTAAATAGTAAAAAATGATCAGATGAAACAGTTGGAATATCTTGCTATCATTTAAAGTTTGGTCGATTACGTCGTTACACGTACAGTTTGTTTACAACATTAAGAAAAGATAATTTAGCGACGAATTCGAGTAAAACGACGATGGACGCAAGCAACGTTTAACAATAAAGAAAGCTGGAAATTTGGCAACTTTCTCCTTCCATTAACAACAAAACAGTGTTAAGCCTAACGAATTGCGCAAGTCTTATTTGCTAAATAAAAATTTGATCTTAACAAATGGGATTTATAACGTCTTCTAACCACGATTATACGTCGATTAACTAAATATCGACGTTATAAATTGTGATAGCGATGTATAGTTTAACCCCGATGACCTTGACTGCTACATATTCGATCGTTTCAAAAACCGTCCAGAAAGAAAGAAATAACTCCATGTTTGACACCCGATAGGCATAACCGATTTGTCACTAAAACAACTGTCCTTACCTCGTCCGAATGGCCAAATATCTCGTAAAATAATTTCCATTTTCGTTCTATATTAGCTGTTTTTAATGGTTGTTCGTTACTTAGTGACGTTTCTTCTTGGTGATATTTCATCCAAGAACGTCCACGCCGTTGAACAGGTCGACCTGGGAACCTTAAACGCGCCATTTTGGTTGCGACACCACCAATGCCGATCGTCCGTTATAACTTTGTACTTTCAAAGATGTTTCATTGTTTTTTTTTATTCCTTATTTTTTTTATGGCGAACGCATCGATTTTCTTAAAACAAAACGATGTTTAACCGACGATCTACGTTTACTAAAACGCCATCCTTTTTAAAAAAAAAATCGTCCCGCTATCGTTTGGGGTATTCAGTAAAATCGTCTGCCGGTTTTAATACTCGTTTATCAGTTTTATTATTATTATTTTTTCTCTTTCTAAATTTACTATTACGAATGGTGAAAGCGGCAATTTTAAAATCTTTACGCTTACTTCCTCGAAATAACGCGTCCGAAGCTTTTACGCGTCGTTTTATTATATTTAATTAACGTTTTTTTTTAAATGGTGTATAACCAAAATCAATATCGACTCAAGTCTTTACGCGCTATTTATAGAATGATTACTCAACAAAAGAATATTTTCAGGTTCGACGCTCTCTTTACGCCATTTTCGGTAATTCTACGTCTATATTTTACTATAGGCCTATATGATTGTAAAATAATCGAAAATAAGATTAATTTACACTTTCGAAACTTCCGATTTATAAAATACGATCGGAATTTTTGCCTAATTAAAAAATAGGCTCGCGACACTCTAACCTCTAGTTTTGAACGAAAAAACTTAATATTCCAACTAAATTTAGATACATTTTTTCCTCTTTTTTATATGGTGAACTCCGTTCTAAATAAGTCGACGAAAATGAAGTATTCTAAATTACAATGTATATTCTACGTGCAAAGTCGCAACACGTTTAAGTGCTGTCATAAATTAACATAAAAATTATCGAGCTACAGTATATTTATAGACTAAGCGCCTATATAGGCTATATATATAACACATGGCAGTTAGCCTATGTATTTACGCTATATATTTATCCATAAAAAAGATTCTTATACTCTAAGTTATGAGTATAATAAACTATATGGATAAGTTATATAGCGTAAATGCATAGGCTAACTGCTATATGTTATATATAGGCCTATAGCCTATATAGGCGCTTATAGCCTTATAGGCCTACTTATAGCCTATTATACGTTTATATTTATGAGTAATTTCGTGCAATAGCGGGTCCAGAAAAATCCAAAGGGACACTAACTTAAAAATTAAAATTATTTGAATAATCATACTGTAAATACATTTTATTAAATGTACAAGATGGACCGATAAACCATATTTGCATTCATAGAAGTTCTTAATAACAATGTTTTGACGTTCTAACAAATAAATTTTATACGTTTTATTTTATTTTTTTGGTATGTCAATGGAGAGAAATGGGTTTTTTGTGTGTGTGTGTCAAACCAGGAGCGCTACAGGGGCTGTAGCCCCCATGGATCCGCTCCTGATTTCATAAGTAGTTTCCACAGAAACTACTGACGAAATTGTTTATATAAATCCTACTTCTGGATAAGCGTACTTGTTATATATCTCTGTATCAGTAAGCAATTACTTATGGTTACATTACAACGATTACTATTATTATATACATTATTATTACTATTAGATATAATAGAGTATAGAAATTATAATTGGAGTTTGAAAAACTCACTTATCTGAAACTTTAAGTGTTTAGAGATTCGTTAAGTTTAGTAAAATTCTAATCGGATAATAAGTTATCGGGAATTAAAATATAAAACGATCAGTTGCCTAAGATCTTAATCTAGTATAAATGTTTTAACATATTATTAGTAATCATCTATGGAAGTGACTAAGCTTTTTTCTTATAATTATTCAGCATTTTAAGTCTTTATTGTATATTTGTTAATAGGACATTCAGTCTAAGAAAATATTATCATTTATAATAATATCCCTAGGCTATATAGCCGAGTGCAGCTTTCATAGTATAAAGTATAAACTATAGGCTGTGCATATATATATATATATAGTATTGTTTAGAACATGAGGGATCCAAATAAGATTAAAAATACGGGTGTATTATAATCCAGTTTCGATAGGAATTTTCAAAATTGATGAAAATCGCAGATATGAGGAAGCTCTATGAGCCAAGATTTTTCGAAAAATCAGTCTCGACAGACCGCATATGCTATTTGGAGAGATAAACTATTTTATAATGTAATGCCTAAAATATTCTTTCCTAAAGCGTAATGACAGAATCCGGGAGGTAATTACCCTACACGGTCTCTCCTGCCGACGCCCCTGGAGGTTCCATAAATTTCGATATTTACGTTCGACTAGTGTTATGCTTTATGCAATCGCGCATATATAGCTTATTCGTTTTTTGGAAAAGGCATGATCCACAAGCCAAAGAAATTTTAAATAATTATAATTTAAATTTAGTAGTAAAAGTATTCATAAATTAACACAAAATTTAGATATTTATGCCTTTTCTGTACTCGAAAATTATTTAAAATTGAAATCATAATTTAAAAATTTTGTTTTATTCTGAAGTAACCGTAAAGTAACTGCCTATAGATATATACAATGTGAAATAAATAACGAAGCTTGTCACGTTTATAATATCAATTATTAAAAAAGTAATATAAGGTAATCAAGAATCGAGTAATTTAAACTGGACCTATATAAAATGTATCAGTAAATTGGAAACGTAGGTTATAATAAACCATCGTATATAACTAAGTAATACGATCTTAATTTATGTGCTATTGTTATTCAGGAATTCCTATGTTGTAATGCAAATAAATGTATTAATATTGATTATCTTTACTCTTACACATTAAAAAATTCACTGTAATCAATACTGGTCGGAGTCATGTTAGTTTAGTACTATTATTTGTTTTATAACATTCTATAAATAATGTTAATTAAGTTTCAGTACTAAAATATTTAATACATATTTCAGTACTGAAACTCTTAGTATTTCTTGTAAGATCTCTTGATATACAGTATGACGAAAATTTATGTATGGTCGTTTTATACTATTACACTGAAACAAGTTCGAGTATAATTATTATACTCGAACTTGTTTCACGTAGTTTTATAAAATTGTAATTACATTAAGCTGACACTTTTAGAAGACTACTGCAGTTTCATTCCATAAATAAAAGTGGAAGATGATTGTTTTTTTTTTAACTAGTAAATAAAATATTTAAAATTTAATAATGAAAAGAAAAATCAATATTTTCATTTATTACATAAAGTTATTATTAAGATTATTTTATAGTAGATATTTAATAAACTATTTTATGTTTTCAATATGAAATTATTCTAAAATTATGATGTATATATATAAAATTTATTCTATATATATA
>NW_019385938.1:134246-179065 GCF_000671375.1 Centruroides sculpturatus | reverse complement strand
ATTATTTTAAAAAGTAAGATGTATATGTAATGACTGTATATATATATATATATAATTTATTTTATATATATACCCTAAAATTTATTTTCTGTCCAAAGTAAGAATCATATCTACTTAATGACTTAAATAGATAGTGTGTTTAAGGTATACTGTAGATAATAGCTATAGATGGCGAAATTATCTACAGCGTAGTATAACCGAACAGTAGCCAATTCAATTTCTAAACCCAAAAAGTTGGTATTTTCCGAATTTAAAATTTGAATTGTCACAATTCATATCCATCCTCTCATGTTTTAAATTCGTTTTTTTTTTTTTTTTTTTTATGACAAAGAATCGTTTAAGTCGTTTTCAAAAGAAGAGAAGACCAAGAGATAGATCCACATCAATTTCCTAAAAAACACATTTACGTAAGAAAACATTTACGTATCATATTGCTTATAAAAACTATAAATAATTTGATAAACTTCTTTATGTGGAACCGCAATATTAATATGTAATATCCTCGTCCTCTATAAGTCGAACTATACGTGCCTGCGAGGTTTCTCTGGTCACTCAAAAATCAGGTTACATAATGATCAAATATCCTTATTTTTCTGAGAAGAAAAAATAAGTATATATTTATAGAAGATACATATAGATACATACAGTACATATAAATAACTTGTATTTGATCATTTTTATGATTTTTATTTTTTTCTTTTGAACTCACAATTTATTATATAAGTTTAAAAATTAATTCAGAAAGTAAATTCGCATGTTAAATCAGATTTTGTAAGAGATTATAAAATTCTTTTACGAGGGTACCAAAAATAATGATAGTGCATGGAAGCGGAAAAAGTGGCAATTTGGATAAGTTGAAAGGTTATGCATTGATTCCATTCATTCAATGAAAGGGAAATCGGAGAAAGAAATCCATAACGAGATGAAAAGTGATTACGGTACTGATTATTAATCGTACAAGACTGTGAATAAGTGGAAGACGCACCTTCAGACCAGTGGCGTAGCGTGGGTGTCAGCCGCCCGGGGCGGAGGAAAATTTCGCTCCCCCTTATTTAGGTATTTCAATTTAAGACTAAAATTCAGTTTCGTCACAGAATAAGTAATGAAAAATTCCGTGCTAGTGTTGCCACTCTATTAAAATCGCTGACCCGGACGGCAGGTGAGGTTTGTTCGAATAGAAGTTCCTGACACATGCGTACGTCATTTTGCAATGCGAAGAATAATGTGTATTGCATGCCGGTTCTAAATCAGTTACAGTTAGTGACTAGGGAGACTTGGATAGGAGTAACGCAAGTGACCTAGCTGTATTGGATATTGGAGGTGTGTATATATATATATATATATATACACAAACAATTCGTACAAGCAAAAAACTAAATAAATAAACAAATAAAAGGTCAACAGGTCGCGCACGATATCCGGCGAGTCGATTCCCGGACTATTCGGATGGATGGTAACACTATTCCGTGCTCATTTCAATCGGTCCGAGTCGTAGGTGGACGAAAATATGAAATAAAATGGTTCAAATTCTTACTAGACATTATTATTATTTATTGTGAAATTTTGCCGCCCCTAAAAAGTGGCGCCCGGGACGGGCTGCCCCTGCCGCCCCCACTACGCTACGCTACTGCTTCAGACTTTAATAGACTCTCAGACGAACCCGAAGTGGGAGAGGATCTTTTCATATCAGTGGCTGAGGACATAAAGCAGAAAGTGAATAAAGCGGAATCCCTTGTGCTGGTGAACAGACGAATGACGATTGAAGGTACCATGGCTGAGGTCCACATCAGTTACACGAATCTTGCGCGAATGTCTGCACCTTTCAAAGATCTCTACAGAGGATTCCGCGTCTTCTCACACCATTCCAAAAATCACAACGAGTAGAATGTTTCCAGCGGTTCCCGCTTTGCAACAGGGACAAGGATGACTTTTTCTGTCGACTAATCACAATGGATGAACGTTGGTGTACCATTTTGACTCGAAGACGAAACAAATGAGTAAGCAATGAAAACATACCAACTGATATCCTCCAATAAAGGCGAAAATGCAGCTGTCCTATGGAAAGATAAGGATGTCAGGTTTTGGAATTCACGGGGTGTCATCTTGACAGACAACTATCAAAGATCCAGACAATTATGCTGGCTCTCCACTTACTGTGATAGCGTCACTGTCCCCTGATGATTCATATAGCAACGCAATCACTGCCCTGTGTGCCTACGCACTAGAGGTGGGTAGTTCTGGTCGAACCGTTACAAAGGAATTGTTCCGGGCTCAGAACTACGGAGAGAAACATGTACTTTATAATAACTAATGAGGATTTGAATAATGGATGCTTTATGGATGAAACAGTTTGCAAATTGGTTGTGAATTCACTTCATTCAGAGTTTCACTAACGGCTAAAATTATTTATTTTTATATCACTTTCAGGCTTTATTTTTTACACGAGAAAAAATTTTGTTCTGAAATCGGAAGTTACTACTAAAAATTCACAAAAATTATTACATGTTCAATACATTTTTATCTAATTTTATACATAATAAAAAACTTAAAGTCACTATGTTGTTTCTTTTCTTTAGTTTTTTACTGGTTAATTAAGCAATCTCAAATCTCTTATAAATAAATTGAATTGGAGGTAAAACTCGGGTGAGTTAACGATCATGATTGCGTGTTGTACGTGGTTTGTGTAAGGCTGCGTACACACTAGGCGTTTTTAAACGCGCGTTTTAAAGAACCAAGAGTTCTGCATAGGCATACACACTCAAACGCGCGCTTTTGGCCAAGCACGCGTTTATAGACTTTTCTTAAAACGCATGTTTTGCGGGCGTCAGCCGAGCGCTTTGAGATATATGTGCTGCCATGTTACTGTACATTCGATCGCGCGTTTTTGGGTAGAGTGGACGTACGTTGGCCGAAATGGAGAACGATCATTTCGATACTGATCTATTTATTGATGAAATCTAAAAGAGACCNTGTGCTGTCATGTTGTTGTACTGTACATTCGATCGCGCGCTTTCGGGTAGAGTGGACGTACTGTACGTTGGCCGAAATGGAGAACGATCATTTCGATACTGATCTATTTATTGATGAAATCTAAAAGAGACCAGCCATCGTCAAATGATTTTATAGATAAATAAATAATAAAACAATGGGATCGGTTATTCAAATATTAAAATTAATAAATTCTAAAAAATTTTTCTTTAAAAAAACCTTTAAGAAGTACAAGTGAAATTCACTTTTTAAATCCGATTTCGATAGAGTTTAAAAACAGAGAAACACCAGAAAATCACTTTCACTATTTCTTACTTTATTTTTCTTTTTTTATCCATTTTTATCCATATATATTTCGCTTATCAGCCTCATCAGTGGATTTCATTAGCCTCATCAGTGGATCCACTGATGAGGCTGATAAGCGAAATATATATGGATAAAAATGGATAAAAAAAGAAAAATAAAGTAAGAAATAGTGAAAGTGATTTTCTGGTCTTTCTCTGTTTTTAAACTCTATCGAAATAGGATTTAAAAAGTGAAGTTCACTTGTACTTCTTAAAGGTTTTTTTAAAGAAAAATTTTTTGGAATTTATTAATTTTAATATTTTATAGATATTCTAAAAGAATTAAAAAAACTTGGGTTCATATTGTCTTAGTTTTGGATACAACGTCACAAACATTCCATGCGTCAGTCTATCTCGTAATATTGGGTGCACCCAAAATTCCCTTTGCCTCTGCCATCGTCTTTTATAGCGACGATGGAGGAGGCACACACAAGCAATTACTTTCACGTCCATTTCCAAACTGAGCCAGTGTTCATGCTCCACTAAACGGCCATCGAACGCCGAGCTAACGCGCGGTGTGTACGCTGCTAACGCGCGTTTAACGCAACACAAAACGCCTAATGTGTACACAGCCTAAGCCGCGTTTCTTTATATAACGAGAGTGTAACGAAAATGACGTCACGAGCAGCTATCGCTACATGTCACTGCATTATATTAATAGTTCAGAAACACTTTCCGCTAGAGCTAAACATGGACACCGTAGGCCTAATCTATTCTTTTAGTTTAATTCCAGTTACAACCGAAAGTAGTGTTTTAGTTAAAGAACTATTGATACAAAATAACAAAAAAAAAACAAAGATATAAAGAATTTAGTATTTTTCTTTTCGAAAATGTGAACAAAATAAAGAGACTGAAGATGAGTAATTATGTTTAATTAAGATATAGTATTTTCCTATTTTTTAGATGACTTTCAGAGTCGCTTTAGAAAATTTAATCCGTCTTAATCTTTCTATAATATTTTTATCAACAGTCACTTCGACATTTTAATTTTCATAGCATAAAATCACATTACACATAGGAGCATCAGTTTTGCTTTGCACACGCAGCGGATGTAAAAGCTGCTTTATTTTTGCTGTAGCGATCCCTTGCAGCAAACATTTAGAAACGTTTTGCTGTGTAACAATCGAGCAGCGCTGTAAAAAGAAATGCGACCGCACTGAACTGCTGTTCTTAGAGCCACCTGTCGGAGCTTGAAAACAAATTTAAAGTAAAAAGGTGGAGTTGGCAGACCATTAAATATAAACACTCTGGTACAGTACTAGGTAATAGTATTTTCTCAGAAGTGGCGCTGATTCCCTATTTCACCTATATTTTTGACAAGACTATGTCTTGTTTATAAAATCGTACTGTCCGTTTATGTTACCAGCTTAGACGTATGAAGGCGTACATGTCGAGAGTTGATATTTGGCACAGAGTATTAGGTGCCCAAATCATTTGCGCATAAAAAATCCAGACTCGTAGGTAGTCATGGAACTGAGAACCGAGTCAAAATAAAATACAAAATGGCTACCCTCTTCTACAAATAGGCAAAACAGCCACCTCACCCCACCGAAGTCTGGTGGGAGAGAGTACCACTCACAGTCATTCTAAGAAGTGAACTCTGACCTTAGGACCGAACACATAGTTTCTTCTATGTTAATTAAATAAAAGTTGTAATCTAATTTTGTAAATTTGGGAGTGCTTCAAATATGACATTAAAACAGAGTGCCGTTACAAGTAGGTTTTTTAACATTATCTAGTATAGTAAAATCGTGGGACCGATAAAAATTTGACGTTATATTAGGGTTGTCGTTACATCCGATGACTTTATAATCGGGTTAAACTGTATATTGTTTGCGAAAAATAAAAAAATAATTTCGGACGATACAATAGGCACGATTATTTTTTTTCAAAAACGGGAAATTTTCGTTACGCATCGACAAAAATTCAACCCGGCCGACACGCAACAGAGAGAAATTTCGAAATTGGATAGGTTAATTTCATCGAAAATGCATCGTGGACTGCCTCGTGGTAGTGGTCGGCGAAGTTTGAACGATCGCGCGATACCAAAGAAGATTGAAGAATGAGAACGAGACCCGCCTTGAGCGTCAAAGTGATTCCGCTTAGTAGTGAGTCTCCGAGACATAGTCTTGTTCCAAATACGGTTTTGCCGTTTTACTTGTTATATATCTTCTCTATGGAAAGAAGCAACTTGAGATCAACGGTACGCGTGATCTTCTGTTAAACCAATCAGCACATTTCCTAATGATGTCAGCACTTTTCGCTTAGTATGTCAGGCAATGTGTGAATCTTATTTTTTTCTTTCACTAGATGGCAGAACTTTTCCATTAAGTGTGTTAATTTTTTATATCATATATTCACTGTAAAGAATCATGCATTTAACAACTACTATAACAAACTTCCTCGTTTTTCAATACCAGATCGTGAAGTTTTCATAACACTGTTTATGATGACAGTGACGTTTTAACAAACGAGGAAGAAATCGGAAGTAACTTGTCACAACTAAGTAATCAACGGTTGATGTTTATTGGTTAATACCCAAGTTGATTCTTTTCATGGACAGTCTAAAGATATTATTAAATCCATTAACAAACATTTTACAAATAAAGTAAGTAGTTAAACATTAGAAAATATTTTCAACGTTCGGCTATTTTCGTCGCTTTTAATTACCCTAAAAAACACGAAAATTGAAACTCATGATTACGATTTATAATACAGGAAAATCTTTATTTTTAGAATCAAATTGAAAAAATATATTAATAGATCGATGAAATATTTATATCACACTCTTTTGTGGTTAAAGTGCTGACACACTAAACAGTGCTCACTGCTCGTTTTAACGTACGCAACACTTGAAAAATTTCTTAAGTTTTGCCCGAACCTACAAATAAAAGAAACGAATTGTCAGTTGCATTTTTATAGGCATATTTAATGATTAATTTGTAATTTTGGATGCGTAACTTACTTCTTGGTTTCCCAGAGAGTGGAAGACAAAGATACAGACTCCGATGATAGTGTTGAGAATGGAATAAACGCTATACAAACCGAGATTCTGTTCGTAATCGGATAGAATTCCTATTATCCAAGACGATAAGATCAGCGGCATTATTATCAAATTCGACCGCTGATGGATTCTATAAAAAAAAATATAAGTAACTTGCAAATGGCTTATCTCACTTGACAGAATTTATACATTATCGTTTACAGTAAATTTGTACTGGAGAAAGAAATAATAAAATAGTTCTACAAAACAAATATTATTTATTGAAGTAGGAGACGTGGTTGCTGTATCTTCAAATTCTGTGTGTAGCGTCTTTGCAATCCAAACAATAATTTTGGTAGATGATCAAACAGCAATTAGTTAGAAAAACGTTACAGTTTATTTAAAACACTTTCTTAAATTCAGATGCATTTCGAGTTGGCTTGTATTCCCAACCCCTCTTCAGTGCTGTTAAAGTTACGAAAAACAAGGTGAGTTTCACGACATTGGTAAGTACGACGTAACAAAAACGTGGGGTGACAATAACATAAAAAACTTACATGTTATATAATGGTACAGGATAGACCAGAGGTGGGGAACCTTTTTACCATTAGAGGCCACATTTAAATTAGGCAGCAATAAGAGAGGCCACATAAGCTGATTGACCTAAGAAAGTGACTTTTGTGAAATTATTATAGTTTTTCTATAGATTTAACAATTTATTGCATTATATAGAANTATTTTGCATTATATCTCGGGACTGGATGAGCCAAAAATTTTGAAACTTGGTAGAATTATCTCTATATATGCTACTAAGTTTTGGTAATTAAAAGTCAACGGAGTGGAGATATAAAAAAGTCAGACTTAATTCAACGAGTTTATAAAAAATTTTAAATGCCAATAAGGCATTTAATTTTTTTTATAAACTCGTTTTTACCTTCAAAATGAAATCTTTTGTCTTTTTATAATTAACAATATAAAGCTTATTTTTAAAATAAAATCTTATAACAGATAGCGCCAAACATAATTTTAAATTTAAGCTAATGTCTTGGTATTTTATAAATTTATATTTCTCTGTTTAAAAGAAACTATCACAATTTAACAAAATCACTTCTTTTAAGCTGTTTGTTAATAATTAAGTTTATATCCTAGAATAATTGAAAATTATAACTTTTTTCCTGATTCCCTTAAATTAATTAATCTCCAGTTTCAGTGCCAGGAAAGTGGAGCACTCTTGCCAGTTTATTTAATTTGAACAGTAGGCAAAAAATATGAAAGTAATAATAACTTTAGAAAGAAATTGCGCATAATTATATCCACAGTTTATTCCTCTTTAAAGAAATGTTGCACTAATACATTTCTCTCAAAATTGGGCATGCCCTGTTGAAGAAAAAGCCTACTGTACTTACACCAGAGCCTATACTACAGGGAGAGACGTGAGAAGACGTTTTTAAGAAGACGTGAGAGCGCTCGTGAGAACTAGTATAGTGGTGTAAATAGCCACTATACTAGTAAATAAAAATAGTGCTATAGAGGAAATATACAAGCATAGGTTTTAAAGGTAAAATTTAGACATTTCGATTTTTTCTAGAAACGATTGGAAAAAAATGTTCTAGAACATTCGTTGTGGATATATAAGTAGAGCAACTAAAGAGAATTTTATCACATTTTATTAAAATAGATGCATCAGCAATGTCTGACAATGTGAAACTTCGAAAGAACATATTCGCATGCTGTTACTCTATCATTTAAGAAGTGGCCACAACGCAACGAAGGCTCACGATCTCATCTGCAAGGCATTTGGTGAGGCCACAGTCAACAGACAGACAAGCTATAATTGGCTCAAGAAATTGAAAGATGGCGATTTCTTGTTTCAAGACGAACCTCGTTCAGGCAGCGATTTTCACCATTGATGACGATGTTCTTCTGCAACTGAAAGACGATGACCTACGGCTGACCACCAGAAAATTAGCATAATTACTTGAGTGTTTCCATACCCTCCAAAAATTACCAAGATCCGATACCACCATGACAACGCTCCAGCACATAGAGCAAAGATAACTTTAGAGAAGCTGGCCAGTCAGGTGTTGGAGGAGAAGAAATAACTTGCAATTCTTATGCAGACACATATTTAGTATCCATACAAAACGTGTTGATTTACATGTATAGAGCAGACGCCAATAGATATTGTCATGACACACACGAAAACAAAAAGGGAAGAACCCCATGTGACACTCATCTTTATACCTCTTTTCCCCACCAGTGTTGCCACTCTGGGATTACATACAATTTCAAATATTAAGAACTTTTACAAATTACCTCTAAGAGGCTAAGAGATTCTACCTCATCCACCTTATGACCCAGACTTTGTGCCAATTGACTATCATCTATTTAGCGCCCGACAAAACCCTATCTTTAATATACAGTTTGCAATATAATGGCAATACCCAGGAGCGGTTCTGATAGGCGTGCAGTGCGTGTATGCAAGCAGATGGTCAAATTCCTAGGACTGTCAATAGTTTACTTTAAAAAATAAAATTCAAATATAATTTAATATTATTTTAATATATGATCGGCAATAAAATAGACTGATGTTTGCATAATGACTGATGATGACAAGTTAGTACTGTATAGCTGTGCAGTTTATGAATATAAATAACACTGAAGCATACATGTTAAGTGTTTTGCATTAGAAAACTTACAAGTGCAAGCAACAGGTGATGGGGATTTTTATCCGTTGAACCAGAAAAAATTCATCAGTAGAAATTCCATAAGCACTACGATTGTTTCTTGTTTTAAATCACGCAAAAAGCATAAAAACTTGGAGTCTGTAAGATTTTATGTTAACTTTTTATGTTAACTTAGTCTTACGATTAAGTTTAAGATCATACTTACGAAACTCATAGTGAATAGTTCCATTAAATAACATAGGTACAAGGTTTTATGTTTATGCTTAATTTTCATGTTTGAATGGATCTTTATTCTCGTATCGTTAATCTTAAAGCGTTACCACTGTTGACAGAACCAAAAGGAAATTTAATAAAGAAAGAGATGCGTACGAACGTTATTAATTTAAATATTTATATTTAAATTAATCTTTACACACACATAAGATGGCGCCACTAAATGTTTTCGGGGAAAGTTAAGCGACTCGTTGCTGGATTTTTTGTTAAGCATTTATTAGTTTTACTTCCTGGCTGTTTTAGAATATAACAGGGAAAGTACGGTGATTGGTCGAATTTTGGTTTCCGCCGGGTTTATTGCATTTCTCCACGTTTTGAGATTCCAGGAGCTCAAAAATGTAAAACACCCCTTACAAAATTGTGTGTTTATTTTGCATTATATCTCGGGACTGGATGAGCCAAAAATTTTGAAACTTGGTAGAATTATTTCTNGTTATCTACGAAGTAGCTTGAGTTAAATAAAATTAAAATAAATATACATCAAATATTTTTATACATTTTATTTATTTCTGTCAACTATATGAAACTGTCCTGAAACATATTAGTAAAGCTTTCATAGGTTGGATTAGGCTATGAATTTACTCGTGATCGATAGCGGGAGGCCAAATATCTGAGGCGGATAACAGTCCAAAATCGGCTCTGACAATACCCAACGTTCGAGACTTTCTTCAAAGAAAAACCTCAGTTATGCTATGCTGATGGGATTGAAAGTTTGTAACAAAGGTGGCGAGATGTGATTGATATTGATGGCGATTATTTACCGGGCTGAATTGTAATCGTTGTTGAGTTAATCTATATAAATAAAAATGTAAATGTTCGTTTGTTCAAAATTTTANAAAACCTCAGTTATGCTATGCTGATGGGATTGTAAGTTTGTAACAAAGGTGGCGAGATGTGATTAATATTGATGGCGATTATTTACCGGGCTGAATTGTAATCGTTGTTGAGTTAATCTATATAAATAAAAATGTAAATGTTCGTTTGTTCAAAATTTTAAATCTCCGAAAGTTCTTCACCGATTGTTTTGAAATTTTGAAACAACGTTACATTTGAATACGCGCCTGTTTTTATATTATATAGATGTTAAATTCCCCTCTCGGGGGAGAGGGACAAAATTAAGATTTACCGTGAAAAATTCGGCTTCTATTATACTATTTTAGATGCGGTTTTTTGCGTTTTTGATTGCGTTTTAATAAGGTTCGTCAGGAAAATGTACACTAAGAAGGGATTTTTCGAAATTCTTCCCCCTTGGGGAGTGTTATACATTTATAATAGATACATTTTGAGCCACAGCAACGCGTGGCCAGGTACAGCTACTTGTAAATAAATAAATATGTATATATTTTCAAAATGTCTAAATTTCATTTTTACAGCCTGATAGTACAAGATAATACTAGCAAAACATAAACTAAAGAGCAAAAATCTTGTATAAAAGGAACGAATGGCACGTAGAGCCACTTTCCATAGGTGCATATACTTTTAGAATCAAACTGATCCAAGATTATTCTGATCGTTCAAATCCCGTCTACAAACGAACTATAGCGATCTGATCAATCTCTATCCGCGTATACAAACGCCATCTAGGATCAACTGGATCGCGATCAAACTAATCCGAACGGAGGGTAGGATCGTTTGGATCGGATAAAAAGGATTAAAGATGGCGACCACCATTAAAGTTAAGCTGATAGTTGTCAGCAAAGAAATATGTTTAATTGTCGACAATGAAAAGTATTTAAAACTTGTAAATGATAAGTAAAAGGCATCATTATTAAAATATCCGATAAAAACTGAGATGAAAAATAATGAGCAAAACTAATTGTAAAAAATGACTCACTTAACGAGCGACGATTCACATAACGAGTGACGAGGAGAGCTGAAGTCCCGGATTGTGCGCATGCTCCATCAGTTTGTGTTTAACACTTATTCCGCTAGCATCTTAGTGTAGCTTATGATTACACATTTTTTCCAAACTTGTGTTCACACATATTACGTATAAACATCAACAAC
Source organism: Centruroides sculpturatus (assembly GCF_000671375.1). Taxonomy (NCBI): domain Eukaryota; kingdom Metazoa; phylum Arthropoda; class Arachnida; order Scorpiones; family Buthidae; genus Centruroides; species Centruroides sculpturatus. The sequence continues at coordinate 167,783 of NW_019385938.1, read as the reverse complement.
CATCGGCTGTTATATTATATAATAAACGCGCCAAACGATATGCCAAATTCTTGGACTATGTAAAGGCTATAATTAAATATTAGAAATTAATTAATTTGACTAGAGGTAGGCAGTTATGCTGCCATCTCGTATAAAATTTAATGACCAATTCCAAATTAAATTTTAGAAATGTCTAAATAAAAAATTATTTATTTATAATTATCAAATTTAATGCAAGATGGATAACTGCCCACCTCGAGTCAAATTAATTAATTTCTAATAGAGATTGCGGCCAAAGTTTTCATCTTTAGAGATGACGTTGAGCGCCGCCATCTTGTAAGCCTAGAAGTTTGACAATAGCGTTTGGTTGGACAATGGCGTCAGTAGAATCATGCTCGACGTTCCAAACGTCATTATCAAACTTTTGGATTTACAAGATGGGGCGATAAACGTCCGGCGTTCAAATACTTCGGTCGCAACCTCTAATATTTAATTATAGCCTTTACATAGCCCAAGAATTTGGCATATCTTTTGGCGTGTTTATCAGACATATTATCTGTGATTTTTTTGTTCAGGTTGGTTCATTCCGTACTAGAAGAAAAGATGATGATGATTCACGCTCCTTAAAAATGTATATTGTATAATTGTCTTTGAATAACGTTATACATAAAATATTTGAGTATTTTTTCGGCAAAGAATGCATTATCGTATTTTACATTAATTTCTACGGGAAAAATTGTTTCGCGTAACGAGTGTTTCGCATTACGAGTCAGATTCTGGAATGAATTATGCTCATTAAGCGAGGTTCCGCTGTATTTCGAATAGTTCAATGCCTTTTTATTTAAAAAAATTGTCAAAACCTGTATGTATTTTGATAGTAGTTATATATGTAGTAAATACTATCCTAATTATTTTTGTCTCAGTATTTCGTTATGGCGTGATATATTTTGCTTTTTAAAATTTAATTTCATAATTTTTTTAAATAAAATTGTTACATTATAAAATATTTTATCCCAAGTATTTCATCTTCCAATCAACGCAAATTAATTTAAAATTATTCTTTGTTTTATACAGAGGCTATCGATGAATTACGTAACGCAGTTGTTAGTGGGTGGTTATGCAAATCATTGTTAGGATGCCTTGCAAAAAGGTGGGAATTTCTTCAAAAACGTTACGAAATGCTAGGATCTCGACCCTTGGATAGCAGAACGATTCATTTCTGTTTGCGAAGTGTACAATTAATCCTACTGTTTATGTCACTACTTTGTACGTAATTAATAAAATAACGTAACGTTCAGTATCTCGTGAGTGTATTATTCCTTAATACAATTAATGGAGTCGATCCAGATACAGTGACTGAAAAAAGTCTGCGTACAGCACTTATTAAAGTCATCAAATATCCTGTAATATGCAAAAACAACATGTTTCAGTACACTTATTAATACATTTATTGTAAATGTCTACATGTACAGTACACTACATATACAGTATAATAAATTAATAACTAACTAACACTATACATAATAAAATGAAATATGCGAAAATTTAAAACAAAAAAATTGTTTAGAATAAACAACCAAAATTCATGCTAATATTCTGTAGCAAATCCTTTTCTTCTGATAAAACTACTGTAGTTTTGAAGTGTCTTTCTTTCTTTCTTTCTTTCTTTCTTTCTTCTCTAATATGGAGATTCTGGCTGATCACCTTTTCTCCGATGAACTCTTGTCCGCAATTAGTCAAATCGATGTGTGCGTGCTACGTAACGTTCGAGGGCCTGCACGTTCTGTTTAGGTGAGAGGTCTGTTCTTGCCCAATATATGGGTGTTAAAGTCTGGATGATTGCGATATCGATCTTCAGAGTACGGCCAAGTTCTTGTCGGGCTTCCGTATATCTTGGACACGTCAGCCAAAAGTGTCTGGATGTCTCCTGAGCACCACAATGTGGACAGTCTGGTGAAGCACGTAGGTTTCTAGANTTTTGTTTACTTCTTAGACAAGGTAGTTGGCGCTGCTAGCGCTTTTTAAACAGTTTTTTAAAAAATGTTAATTTTTTAAAAAACTGTTTAAAAAATTAACATTGAGTGTCCAAGTCTGAAACGGATGGTCTGTGGGCCAGAGCCTCGCTCATGCGTGTTAGAGTCCGTTTCAGACTAGTATTCTGATGTCATGTTACAATATGACTGTCTTTGGCGGGATTTTTCGCGCAACTGTCATGGCGTTGATGTACAATAGTTATTTGAAACAAACTCTACCATTTTGTACTAGGTGACAAAGGACCGCACAAGAACCTCGCGGAGGCCGCAGGTTCCCCACCTAGGGGATAGATTTTCGTGACCATATTTTTATTACATAGTTGTATGACTTGTTGTTGTATGACTTGTTGTTGTATGTATAGTTGTAGTCATACAACTATGTAATAAAAATATGGTCACGAAAATCTATCCTGTACCATTATATAACATGTAAGTTTTTTATGTTATTGTCACCCCACGTTTTTGTTACGTCCTACTTACCAATGTCGTGAAACTCACCTTGTTTTTTGTAATTTTAACAGCACTGAAGAGGGGTTGGGAATACAAGCCAACCCGAAATGCATCTGAATTTAAGAAAGTGTTTTAAATAAACTGTAACGTTTTTCTAATTGCTGTTTGATCGTCTACCAAAATTATTGTTTGGATTGCAAAGACGCTACACACAGAAAATATTATTTACATTTTATTACATATAATGCTTATTTATCTTATACATTTTGCTGCAAAACAGCTTGTAAAGGTGAAATTTACCATTTCGATTTTTCTAGAAACGAGTGGAAAAAATGTTCTAGTACGTTCGACGTGGGTTTCTAAGCAGATTAACCGACGGGTGTTTCATGACATATTACATTGGAAATAGACGCCTCAACAACGTCTAACAACATGAAACTTTCTAAAGAACACAGCTGCAGGCTGCTGCTCTATCACTTCAAAAGTGGCCACAACACAACGAAGGCTCATGATCTCATCTGCAAACCGCTTTTTAAAGCGTTCACGGGTGAACAAGGATCAACTAGCTGTTGAAAACGTCAAAGGCCCATAGTACAGAAGGCGATGATCTTCGTTAGTAGAACCATATTATCGATATACAGTTCAGTGACAATACCTGACGCTCGAGATTTTCTTGAAAGAAAAATCTGTCATTCTATGCTGACAGGATTGAAAGTTTATAGCAAAAGTGGCGCGATGTAATTGATATTGATGGTGATTAACCTACAACACTGAACTTTAATCATTGTTAAGTTAATTGTCAATAAAGTTTTTTTTTTCAAAATGTCTAAACTTCATCTTTACAACCTGATAGAGTGGATTGTGCAAAATTTACATTAAGTACAATCCAAAATAAAGCATCATATGTTGACATAAAAACCAGCATCTCTTTACAGCACAAGACGTAAAAATAAAAAGTATGCAATAATCTTTCAGTTTATCAGGTTAGTAACGTAGTCAATATTTATAACAGCAACAGTAACGGTATTTCCTAAAAACTATTAATGACTAGAAAACATATTTAAATATTTTAAAATAAATTAAATATTGTAATAAATTAGTTAAAATAATATTGAAAGAAATATAAATACTTTGCACTCATTAGTTGTTTCATATCGACTACTTTGAGGGGTTTGTAATTAGCCGCTCCAGCAGCTTCCAATAGCAGAAAGTCCAAAATGCAGAGTGTTATGATAGGTCCATATTGTAAATAAACCAAAGGAAAGTGCATTTCCAACCAGCAACTGAAATACAATTTAATTCTTAGAATTTTAAAACGAAACAAAAAATCTAGCAACGAGTTTCGTAACTTTTCCAACTGTTAAGAGATTTTATTTAAAAAATAATTTTTGTATTATGAATCATTAATAAATAAATTGTGTGACGCCATCTGTTATGAGATTTTATCATAAAAACTTTTTATATTTTCAATTACTGTATTATAAAATGGCAAAAGGCTTAATTTTGGGGATAGAGATGAGATTCATATAAAAAAGTTATAAATGTTAATAACGAATAACATATTCATTAAGTCCGATCCTCCTCGAGATATGACACATGACATCTTTTTATCTACACGCCCCCTCGACCTTTAACTACTAAAATTTAATAGTATCAATGCTCCTTATGCAAAAGCTACTATGCCAAGTTTCGTTTATTTATCATTACCCGTCCTGAGATATTAAACGAACATAACACACACAAATTTTTTTCCGTCTTTTTTTTACTTTTTTGGGTTCAGGAGGTCTCAAAACATGGATATTTGCAAAACACCCGGAGGGTTAAATCTGACACAAATTCCAATACCTCTCTTGTTATGCAACACAACAGCTAGGAAAGTAAAAGGTAAAAATAATTAACTGTTCGAGAAATGATTAAAATTGCGAAATTATATTCGATATTCAGTGTGAATGGAAAAACTGGTGCAGCAGACTCTTCGTTTTCCATTTTGACTGTTCTACTTTTAGCACAAGAATAGGCCTACATGGATGTGATAATAGCAAGATCAATACGTGTACAGTCGACCCCCCTATAATTACGGTCCCTATAATTACGATTCCTATAAAACTACGAAAAAATATACGTATTTTGGAAATGTTGAGTCGGATTAGTGTAGAATCGATTAATTTTATGGAAGAAAACCTTTCAATCAGCCGTAGTCCGTAAACTTGACACGTGTCGGGCTGTGATTGGAACGACTTGTAAGAAATCGGATTCCTAATAAATTGGAACGTATCTATATCTTATAGAGGGGTCGACTGTATTCGAAAATATTTCAAACCAAGAAAACATATGTAATCCTTTTCGTTTTGATAATTTAATATGCATATTTTAAAGCTTATTGTAAATACATAACAAATAAAAGTACATTTTTAAATTGAACAAAACACTTGAATTTATGTAATCTGCATATATAATAACCTTTTTTTTGCATCCGGTAAAAATTAATTTTAGCTTCTGTCAGAAAATATTTAACTATATTACGCTTTATTTTACAATTACTTATTTTAGTTCCTATGCGTGACAAATGGAAAAGTTATCGTATGCTGAAACTTACAACTTGAAAATAAAAATCTTTATAGACAGATGTATTTTGTTCATTTTTAGTCACAGAAGTAAACCACAACTGACTGTACTGACTGCACCGATATTTCAATTTTGATTAATATTTAATAATTCTTAAAATTATTATTGTATCAAAAAGGCAGCTTACTGATATTCGGCTCCATATTGATCCAAAAAGAAACACACGCTGATGAGAATGATGAACATCGAAACTCCTAAAATTTTCGAATGAAATTATTATAACGTAATAAAACAATTTTTAATGATATATAAAATTTCTTACCCCATCCGAGAATAGTGTTTTGTAGTCTATTGAGCATTCCGTTTCTGGGAACGACAAATGCCACCATACTGTAAACGTGCAAAGACTCCAACATCATAAACATGAAACATGCGGTGAAGAAAAAATGGAGTCCGACCGAGATCATTGTGCAAAACATCTGTCGTGCAAACATCAATTTAGAAAACCATTCATTTTTTATTCGTTTCAGACTACATAGCTTAAAGTACTCTAAGGTTAGTATTTACAGATATAAAATATTAATTAACGCAAATTACCCTAATTTTACTGTGTCTACTGTATACTAGGTAGGCTAAATAAATATTCCAAGATTCATTATGGTAATATTTCATAATTCATAACAAATCTTGCTAGTTTTCCTAGCGCCATAAATTAACTATTATAATACACCATAACAAACGTCTGTGTTTTATATCTATATAAGAATATCAATATTAAAACGATAATTATTTATAATAAATCGTATCCAAGTTAAATTTCTAAAACAATTGTCTTTGATTAACAATCATTTTTAATTCATTACTTTTTCAAGCGCTTTAAACTGTCTATATATATTAGGCTATATGAAAATCAACTAAAATTTTTCTAATTAAAACACTTCACATAATTATATAAGTCATCTATGTGAATTGAAAAGAAATAGATAAGAAGTATTGTAAATCCTTTCTCTTTTACAGCCAATATAAATTTTCTGTCATGAATATTTAGGAAGACTTTTTTGGGACCATCGGACTTCTCTATGTTGTATTGTATTATGGTGAATAATATTTCCACGAACATAATTGTAATCATACCAGACAGAATTTGCTGCTCACTTTATAACGGTTTATCAACAACCAATTACGTGGCAAAATCTAGAGTCTGTCGTATTATAATATAGACGAAAAATAAAGAATTTTATATTATATATACATAACTATCAGTTTCAGTTATGCTTATATAAGTATGACTGTTACTCGTATATCGTAAGAAAGATTGGAAACTTAACTGGTTCTTCTTCAGAAATGGAAGGAGGTATGAGAAGCAAAAGATGAGCGGATTCCAAAGCTATTTCCATATTCATTTGAATAATCCTATCTATCGTAAATATTCTGAAAAATAAAAATTTTAAATTAAAACATTATTCACATACAGAATTACTCTAACATCCATTATAGTCTACAACTATAATGGATGTTAGAGTAATATAGTCTACTATATTACTCTAACATACAACTATAGTCTACAGTCCTACATTTTATCAACGACATCGTAAAAATTAATAAAACTACGCAATTTAATATTTTATTAAAACGTCTCTATTTAGTTTTACTACAACAATTATTATATTTAATAAAATTATTAACGATTAAAAGCGATTTTTACATCATACACTTTATATATGTCAACAAGTTCTGCATAATTTCGAATAATTTATTTTCTTTTAAAGATGTCTCAATTTGGTAAATGTGTGAAAACATTTGAATTCAGTAGCGTAGCGTAGTGGGGCGGCAGGGACGGCCCGCCCCGGGCGGCACTTTTTAGGGGCGGCAAAATTTCACAATAAATAATAATAATGTCTTGTAAGAATTTGAACCATTTTATTTCATATTTTCGTCCACCTACGACTCGGACCGATTGAAATGAGCACGGAATAGTGTTACCATCCATCCGGATAGTCCGGGAATCGACTCGCCGGATATCGTGTGCAACCTGTTGACCTTTTATTTATTTATTTATTTAGTTTTTTGCTTGTACGAATTATTCGTATATATATACACCTCCAATATCCAATACAGCTTGGTCACTTGCGTTACTCCTATCCAAGTCTCCCTAGTCGCTAACTGTAACTGATTTAGAACCGGCATGCAATACACATTATTCTTCGCATTGCAAAATGACATACGCATGCGTCAGGAACTTCTATTCGAACAAACCTCACCTGCCGTCCGGGTCAGCGATTTTAATAAGGTGGCAACACTAGCACGGAATTTTTCATTACTTATTCTGTGACGAAACTGAATTTTAGTCTTTTAAATTGAGATACCTAAATAAGGGGGAGTAAAATTTTCCTCCGCCCCGGGCGACTGACATCCAAGCTACGCCACTGTTTGAATTACAATTAAATATCAAAGTATTGACGTACTGTACATGGTGGACAGACAAGCAGAGCAAAGTATCAATAGGCCTATACCTATATTCTATTTGTTTTGCAAATATGTCGCTCCTTCACTCATATATTTCCTTCATGAAAATCCAATTGCCGATATTAACGTATATGTGTTTCCTTACTTTAAAAGTTGACCACACAACATAGTCTGACACTTATAGCAAAGATCTTCGCTTCCATAAAACGCAGCTATCGAAATCGTAACCCATATCAAGAATTGATTGCACAAATTTTAATGCATCGCAAATTCATATTTCACACATAACGAGCATTCGTTTTGGAGTTTTTTCTAACTGAAATCGAAAATATTTCAAAATTTTACTTCGTTTCAAAATCATATTCTCCGCATATAGGCCTGTATCATAAGAAAAGTGATACATCATGAAACCATTTTATTCTAAAATAGATTCCTGTTCTTTGTCTATTCACTTCGCCAAACTGTATAGAAAATATTGTAACGTAACTTTGTAACGTAACTTAAAATATTGTAACTTTTCCACAAAACATGGCTAATTTAAAAAATAATTTTTAAGTTTTTTTTTTGCCTTTTCCTCTTTAAGAAATTAAAAGGATCCTTTTTTCAAATGTATTGTTATTTGGCCTAGCTTACGATAGAATCGGCTTAGTAGTGAAGGATAGACTCCAAAGTATTTAAAAAAACTTACATATCCGACCTAGATTCGATGTTGGATCCTCTGGGATGGGGAACAGATATCTTTGCTCTTCGCCGTCTGACTTTTGCTATAATTACTAACATTACAAACATACTCATACGTCAACGAATTTTCTGACTGATATTGCAATTTGAGTATATTATTGGCATTCGATATTTTTTATAAATCTCATTTCAAAATCTAACTATATAGAATTTAATGATTAATGATTTAATATCTTTGTTACTAGTAAACTACTTATCTATTTTTTTATTTTAATATATAGATTAAAATAATAAATTTAATCATTATAACGAATGTGTTTTTTATAGGAGTGAATTTCTTATAACTTACCTGAGAAGTAAAAACAAGGCCAAAGTTAAGCCCACCATTATCAGTAAGACCGTACTGGCAGTTCTTGTAACGACAATTGAAACAGTTTTTTCTACCTACGAGAGAAAAGTAAACTTCTAGTATATAATTAGACTTGTTATGCTGTTATACAGTAAAACCTATGTAAACCGGAATTGCAAGGCCCAAATATTTTTTCCAAGTTGCAAAGTTTATACTGTACTACATGCCTTGTTATTACTAGGCCATGTTCATGGGCTTCAAGAGTCTCAACCCGGGATTGAGACTCTTGAAGTTGTATTAGATCTTTCTCCTTCACTTGTTTATTCCGGCTGGACGAAGAGATTCCTCTATAGACTCAAGTGTAATGGTGAACTCATTCCTAAACCAAATACTATTAGGGTTTTAGTGAAGAACAAGATGAAGGAAAACATCTTTAAGACGAGTTCCGACAAAATGTTACCTTGGTTTATGTTTGACAGCTGTTATCTGGTATCCTTTCCTATTCACGTTGACTGGCATATGGGTAGGGAGACTTTTTATAGGATGGTTTATAGACGAATCCAAAACCAATAGCGGCATAAGTATTGGCAAGGCAGCCAGGGGCTTCTTTTACGGATAAATTTCCTATTCCCTTTTCAAGCAGAGTTGTTAGGTATTATTTAGTATATCTGTACAATTTTACGTAGAGATCATTTTAATAAAACTATCTACGTAACAGTGGCGTGCCGTGACATTTGGTGATAGGGAAGAAGCCGACTTCCAGGGTCAGTCAGTCAGTGATGGTCTAGGGACCATTCGTATTCGTTTCTTCGATAAGCCGGTAATAACTGTAGACTTCTCTAAATGTATTTTTAATTAATAGATTGTCTAACGCACTTAATGAATAAGCAAGTTTAATATAATTACCTTCGTTATATTAGATTTAATAGATTCCCTATGTTCTCTAAATGCCAATTCTTGCTTCGATAACATCTACTAATTTAAATATAATATATCTATTAGCCGTAACTATCTTGTTATAATTTTGAATATTTATTTTATATTGTGTACTAATGTTTAAATTCTATTCTATTTTGATTTCCAAATTGCTTCAATTTTACGAAAGAATCGATGCGAGATTTAGGATTTTCGTATCTTTTGCCAGCTTTACTCAAATTATTTAAATCGTCAAAGTCATTCTTATTCCACACACTAATTTTATTTGAAAATAATAGGCAAGGCCAACAAAACAATTTTTGCATTTTTATGCATCCACAAAGCCATTTTATGTGTTCATAAATTTTATCGTGAAAATATCGAACAAATTTTTTGTTGACGTATTTATATTTAATTTAGTCATTAGTCTTTATTAATAATGTTTTCTTTTTCATTGCATGGTCTTGAGCCAAAACTTTTTAAAAATAAATTTTCAATATCACAATTAAATTCTAAATCGCCAGCCATATTACAAAGGCTAAAATTAAAAATAAAATTATAAAAACTTACTTGTTAAAATAAAATGTGTGATGGATATACAGTTACACATACCTGGTACAAAATATTCAATTGTATGAATATACTTTTAAAAGGAAATTATAATTAAATATAGTTTTGTGAAGAAACGTACATAAAAATAACATAAAATATTCTTTACTTTTTAAATATTAAAACAATGCACTTAGTTAAAATTGCTCCCTACCAGTGGCTCATGGATGGAATCAAAGACGATCTTGGTAGGTGTGCAGTGCGTGCAAGCATGCCAAATCCCTAGGGTGCCGATACCGGTTAATGTCAAATGCCTCTTTTGTGGCATTACTAGTATATCTCAAAGGACGTGACGTGGTTGTTGTAAATTTTAAACGTTTATCACCATAGCTGTAAAAATCTAAATTTGTTAAATTTAATAGTCATTTGTTTTCTAACTAATTCGTCTCAAGACCAGGTGTCCACGGAAATTTCCAAAATTTACAACTTTTAGACACTTTCATTGAACTGGAAAAATTTCTGTCTTTATTACATCTAATATTATGAAGAAGTCAGTCCACACTTCTTCGATGGTGTTTATGTAAAGATTTTAGCTCACTGTAGGCTCTTTCTCCGAGTAGACTTGTGTATGATCGCTAGGCGACCGATTAGCCGGCTGTATCGAACAGCCATACGTACGCGCGGGAAATAAATGCCTTCCGGGAGGACTTTTATGGGGAACTGGCCTCCTATTCAGTCGTTATAGGCAAGGAGAAAACCCGGAAAACTCCAAGCAGCCAGCCTGTCCGACCGTGGCGCGAACCCACGACGAACCTCCCAGTCTNGAACTGGAAAAATTTCTGTCTTTATTACATCTAATATTATGAAGAAGTCAGTCCACACTTCTTCGATGGTGTTTATGTAAAGATTTTAGCTCACTGTAGGCTCTTTCTCCGAGTAGACTTGTGTATGATCGCTAGGCGACCGATTAGCCGGCTGTATCGAACAGCCATACGTACGCGCGGGAAATAAATGCCTTCCGGGAGGACTTTTATGGGGAACTGGCCTCCTATTCAGTCGTTATAGGCAAGGAGAAAACCCGGAAAACTCCAAGCAGCCAGCCTGTCCGACCGTGGCGCGATCCCACGACGAACCTCCCAGTCTTTAGGGTCTGGTCACCACTACGATGAGCGGCAACGGAGACCACTCGCCCACTGGTGGGGGCAGTCAGTCCACACTGTACTCGATTAAGCTTTTGTTCAAGTAAAATTCCGGCTCTTTCAGCAGGGTTTTGTTTATGCCCCCAATTCCCTAATCGCTTAATTATTTAACTACTTCTTAAGTAGAAATAAGTCGAAACTGGTTACTTTGTACTCGAATACTTGTAGTCTCGGGAAAAAAGTGGAAAGAAATTTTTATGACAAACGGATACATAAATCGTAAATTTAAGGAAAATAAATTCTAGAGCTTTTTCTGTACCTGGTGCATCTCTCTCATTCATTAAATTTAGTTGTAAATGATGCTGCCAAAGTAACAGTTAATTTTTTAACATTGTACAAGAATTGTACACGTTTTTTTTCTACATCCCCTTAGAGATGGGATATACGAAATCGTAATATCATTGGTTTAACATTGAAATCTATGAGTAATATAAAATCGGAGAGCGTAATAAAAATATCAAATATTTTAACGGATTTTTTAAAACTCCTGTCAACTATACAGAGCTATCATAAAAACATACCAGTAAATTCTTATCGGTTGGGTTAAGTTATAAATCTACTCATGATTCACATAATCGGGCGAGGGCGGCTAACAGCCCAGAACCGGTCCTGAATAGAATTGGAAGCGTTATACGTGTGTAGCTTACACGAACTAAACCGGGTGAGGTTGGTGCTTTGTAAAGCGCATGCGCGAATCTGGATGTTTGGAAGCTGACAATACAGCGCTTCCACTCCGCTGTCCCCTTCTATAATAATGGCCTGTCCTGTAAACTTTTGCATTATCCTTTCAATGCTGTTATAGGTGTCGGCCATCTCTTCTCCGAACGGGTGGTATATACTTACAATTATAATCCTCTGACCAAAAACGATTATCTCACAACATACACATTTATGATTACTTATATCCTTATGAAAAAGGATATCAATATTAGAATTAGAGACAACCACTGTTGCCAAAGGCCTCTCTCTGCCTCAGCCTGAATGACTTGAAGCCTTCTACTTAAACTAGCCACCTTGCCTTTAACCGAATATGGTTCTTGAATTAATGCAATCTCAGGTTTCTCCAGCCATTTATTCATCTCTGAGGTCGCCGCTACCGCCTTTTGCAGATTCGCTTGAGCTACAGTGATCTCTTCTCTTCTCTCAATAATGTTCATTTCCATAATCTGTTCTACTTATTGTAATTGCTTTAATCCTTTGGACTATAGGACACTTTCTGTCCAAGGTGTTATGTGTCATATCTGTTTGGTTTTCATTTTTGCAATTTGTACACATTCTTATCGTATTCATGTTTGGACAATCCTTATACCTATGTCCCTGCCCACATTGACTGCAGGTGGGGGTATCTTGTTTACATTCACGGGCAAAATGACCCATTTTACAGCAATTGAAACATTGTACTATTGGTACAAAATCCTCAACTGGGCACTTCACCCACTGCACATTTAACTTTTTTATTCTTAATAATCCATTCCGTGTCTTAGGCTTCACGTCTACCACCCAACTGGTGGTAGGTCTGTCCCTTCCTCCCAAGGCAAACCTAACCATAAAATCTTGATTAAACTGTTCCAGCTCTTTATAGAGGTATGATATACCCTCATTCTGTTCATATATATACTTCGACAGTTCCATTTTGACTATTTCCTTGGGCACTGCGTGGATGATCACCTTCGGTAATCTTTTCTTTGGCTCCCTCGCTATCATGCCAGGGATCATCTCTACTGCCTTCTGTATTGTTTCTTTGTCTTCTTTCTTATCAAGTTCAATTGCCACTTCACCATTCCTTAATTTTTTAAAACCTTTAACCCCAATCTTCAAAAGATGGGGCTTAATGTTATCCTTTATTATTTTCTTAGTCTGTTCTGCGTCTTTGGCAGCCTCAATAGTTTGCACAATAACAACTTCTCTTGGTTCAACCATCTTATTTACCAATGGAACACTTGCCACTACCTGAGCAAAAGATCTTCCATCTTTTCTTACTTCTTTACTGCTAATTTCATCCAGTTTATCCTTTATACTGGACACCATCTTGTAGATATCATCTCTCCCAGACAATAAATCTATTATCCTCGAAACCTTTCCCATAATCTGCGAGATGTGGTCCTTCGAACCGATCTTCGATCCGGAATTAGCTTTCAAATATTGTAACAGTTCAGCTTCAAACTGCTTAGCAGTGATGACTGTTGCATCCTGCTCCTCCTCCCGTTGACTTGCAAGGGAAGGGAATAATCCCTCTTACTCGAGCCCATCCACCTCCTCTTCCTCGGAAACACGGGTTAGTGCCGCCCGTGTTCCCACTGATGGTGGCTTAGAAGCCATACCACCAAATAGCGGGCCTCGCCACAAGAAGGTAGGCAGTCACTTTCCCAGAAAAAGCGAGTAAAAAATCAGACTCTTCCATTCTTCAGCGAGGCCTTGAGATTCCCGCCCGCGGCAAATGTTGAATATTGTCGCTATGGGAACCCGGCCGTAGCTATGACAACTACCGCCAAAAGTTGAAAATTTTTCCAGTGAGGCAAAAATTTCAAAAACTAAAATCGTTCTATAATAATAACTAATGGAGAGAACTTGCCCACATTTTTTAATTTCTATGCTGAAAACATCCTTTTTCAGACGGTACTTTCAAATTTCAAAAATCACTAAAATTGGGCCCAATACAGCTCTCCAAAACCCGCCCACACTGGTTATAAAAAGTCCCTAACCCTCACTTAATTCGGGTCCTACGACCTCAAAAATTTCAGACAGTACTCACCACCGGATGTACAATAAACGTTTACTTTCAGTTCCGGAAGATCGGCCACCAATGTCCGGATGACCGGTCTACAAACTTGCACTACTTCGAACCTTCGCAGCTGCAGAAATCTCAACCCCACACTCAAAATGATGACATCATCACATTTTACACATCAATACGAATCCAAAGATACCACACACTTAAGTAAAGATATGTAATCCTAGAAATTATCCAAGAGCTCACAAACTCGCGTCACTGACTATCCAAACACCATTGCCAAACTCATCCACTTGCACATTTTTTTTTTTTTCATTGGGGATCATCACTTCCCTTTACAGGGATCAGAACACCCCGCACCGCTATTGCACAACGGGGTTTGTTAATTTCTTTGTTCTTTACAATCTTTAATACAATAATTTAACATAACAAATAAAATAAATAAAAGAAACAATTAACATACTACTGGGCAACTCGCCCAGGATCAAATTACAATTGAGCGCTCTTGCTCTTATGAACCTTCCTAAAGAAAAACTGAATTTCTTTGTATGTCGTATCATTCCGAATCAGGNTTTTTTTTTTTTTTTCATTGGGGATCATCACTTCCCTTTACAGGGATCAGAACACCCCGCACCGCTATTGCACAACGGGGTTTGTTAATTTCTTTGTTCTTTACAATCTTTAATACAATAATTTAACATAACAAATAAAATAAATAAAAGAAACAATTAACATACTACTGGGCAACTCGCCCAGGATCAAATTACAATTGAGCGCTCTTGCTCTTATGAACCTTCCTAAAGAAAAACTGAATTTCTTTGTATGTCGTATCATTCCGAATCAGGTTATAAATACTACAGGGCCAACCTAGCCCCTCAGCCAACGCAACCGATTTCAATAAATGTCTCTGATATTGCCATTGTATACATTCATAAATGATGTGTTGCAAATCCTCTATAGCTTCACCACAAATACAACCATATCTAACATCAAGGTTAAAACGCCTTTTAAACTCTCCCAGACCATCGTGCCCGGAGAGGAAAATCAATACCACTCTATCATAACTCAGCCATTTCATTTGCTTTAACCGTTCTTCAATATTAGGCAAATAGCCAAAAGTTTGCCTTCCTTTATCACTGTTTGTCCAATTATCTTGCCATATTCTTATAGTTTCATTTCTCAAAAATATCTTTGCCCAGCACTTTGGTCATCCACTTGCACAATAATAAAAACAATTTTTACTGAATTATTCTCTTCTATGTAGCCTTAATTTATATAGAGAACACATGGAGTCTATAACAGGTGTGGCCAAACTTTTATCCCTTAGGGGCTACTTTTTTGGTAAAATATAGTCTGCGGGCGACTATGAATATGGGCAAACAATTTTAGGATTTTTATATGTGCATGCGTTAACATTCATTTGCATTGTTCATCGGGATAAATACAAACAGTATGGATACGTTGCACAGTCTATTATTGTAAGAATAAATTATCGAATTAAGATTTTTAAACATTAATTTAAGTGAAAGCAAATTGTTTAACTTTAGCTTCGCGAGCTACTTTCAAAACCTTTGCGGTCGACCGGTCGACCGCGGTCTACGTGTTGGCCATCCCTGGTCTACAAGCATGTTATTTCGCTATTCTTTCTAATTATCTGAAAATTAGATAATTAGAATGTGTTAATTATGTGTTACTTACAAGAAAATTTCCACGTTTTCAGAAATGTGGAAATTTTCTTGTAATTAACACATAGTAATTGTTACCATTGCATCCCTTGGCTATGCCCTTTATTGGATTTTTAATGTAGTTTTAAATTAAATTACAGCAGTTTTTATATGAATGCGAGACTTGCAAATTGTTATAATTTCATCAATGAATCTGTATGATGAATTATAATAAATAGACACCATTAATAAATAAATAGACGATTAAATGATCTTAATTTAAACTCATTTATATAGCATATTTATTTATACTTACCGGATCCATAGTCGGAATGGGACGAGGAGTCGGTTCCGGTGGTTTAGGAGCTTAAAATAAAAGAATATTTTAATTTAGATGATAATACATAAGTTTTAAAAATACATTTATCGACAAAAACATTATAAATAAAAGAAAGTTAAATCGTGTAATGAAATTACAAAAGAATTACTAAATAAACAATATATTAACCTGTGCTTCCTTTCATGTCTAGTTTATGACAACATCAAGCAAGATAGTGTTTAGCCTATGCCTTAGATTTTCTTTCACTGTCGACATTTTTTCCAGAATTAATTATTGTTTTTGAATCAAATTAAAAAAGTACCTTTGCATTTCCATTCTTCTGCATCCAAAACGTAACCCATAACGCATTTACATTTCCTTTGAGGTCCCATTTCAGTGCTTTCGTTTGTGCATTTGGCACGGTCCGGACAATGACGCACTTTCTCAACGTCTTTATATTCGTCGCTGGTTTTGTCGCAAGGATCTAATAAGAATAATAATTTTCACGATTATCTAAATGAAATCAATAAATAAAGAAAACTACCGATTCGAATTCTAACGAATACAAGCATTACCAGGACATTTATAGGCCACAAAAGGCTCCCAATCCGTGCAATTTCGCATCTCATAAGAAACGTCTTCCTTCTTTTCGCATTTAAATTCTCCTTCTTTAGCATGAACGCATTTTCTAAATCTTTCTCTGGTTCCCAATCCACATGTTCTCGAACAAGCAGACCATTCTTCCCAAGGCGATTCTTCTATTTCCTCTAAACAAACGCAATTAAAATTTTTAGAAGTAACGAAAATGTAACAAAAATAAACCTAAAAATATAATTAACCTATATTATTGTTATGCCATTACTCTTAAGAAAATGTAAGCAAGCAAAACTTCCATATAAGTGAGGAAAGTCAATATTAGAAAACTGAAAGTTATACGACCTACTGAAATTGTATTTTGATTTTATTTATATCATTTTAAAAAATTTAAATGTAATTTTAGTCATGTAAATAAATGAAATTACGTTTTCATTAAATCCTTAATGTACAAAGAAAGCTATTTTCTTCAACAAAATGTGTATAATATTGAATAGTGTTTCTCAAACAGCGCGCCGCAGCATATGGTGTGCCCCAAGCGTGACTGGAATAGCTAAACCGAATAGTTATATCGAAAATATTATGGAAGTATACAATGGACCCTCTCTATAACTTGTAGACCCAAAATGGGACAACTTGTAGACCCAAAACAGACACTTGTAGATCCAAAAAATGTCCGTTATAAAGAGATGTCCGCTCAACAAAGGTTTTGTGAAAAATCTCTTTAAAGAAAAACATCATTAAATGTAGCCTGCACTGTTTTTAATTACAAGCACATATCTGTATGACTGTATTGATGATTCTGTAGCGTGTGTTATTTTGGGTCGCAGTCATAATCATAATCATTTTTATTATTTGAATCTCAGAAAGTGAGTAAAGAATTGTTTTTGTATCTTGACTGTGTATTCGATTGGATACCAGAATTTATGTTGATGTAATAGTTTAATAGGGTTGGAAATTTACCAACTTTTCTTTACTGGTAATGAGGAAAATTTTCAAAACGTTACAAGTGTGCCGGTAATATACCTGCACACTTGTAACGCTTAATTGTAACTTGACAAATTTTAAATTTTTACTTAAAATTTAAGACTTATTTTTTGACTTAAAATTTTGACTTAAAATGCTAAAATTTTAATAAAGCCATCGTGCTAACAAATTTTGTATAAAAATAATCTAAAATTTTTAAAATGGGGAAAAATTGTGTTATTTTTACCTTAAATTACGTGTCTTTGTTATTTTAACTTTATCAAAATGGGTATTGTTTAGGATCTGAGAATGAATTAATTCACTTTTCATTATTTCTTACGGGAAAAACTGCTTCGGACTTCGAACGATCTCCTGGAATGAGTTACGAAGTTCGAAGTACGAGGCACCACTGTATATAAATTTTTTTTATTTTATGGCGCTGAAGAGTGTAATCACCCAAAATGTATTTGCCAGATCAATAAATTTTTTAGTAAAGGTTTATCAGTTGTTTTACTACTATACACTTAACTTTTTCCGCCCTGTGATCACTAAGAGATCCTATTTTCAGCAGACCTTTATGGGTTCGGCCAAGCCCACAGTGGGGTGGCCGGGTGGTGAGGGAAGGGGCCCGACATATCCGGACGGACCGTTTTGCTTTTGCGCTCTTTTCAAAATCTAGATCGTTCGCTACAATTTGATCAACGATTTCGGTTATCGTTACCAAACTTTTACTAAGGAAATCTGTAGAGAAATTTTTGGGTTCTTTGTTTTCAGAATCACTATTTTCCAGTTCTACATGGATTCCTTGTTCTTCCAGTTCTTGAAGGTCGTCGTTGATAAGACTCTCACCAGAAACCTGTGTCGTAACTCCTCAATATCCTGTTCGTCTACATCTCCTAGTTCTGCTATATCGATTAGGTTGAGTTTGATCAACTAACGATACAGCGATAGGTTCTTTTCGTTGAGAATTCTTCAGCCGTAACTTGGATACCTTCAGCCGTAACTTCTTCCATACTTCGTTCGTGCATTTATTACTTAATTGTTGCCAAGAGAAGTCGATATTTCCTATGGCATCCACGATGTTATATTTTTTCCAAAATTGCACCAAACAAACATAGATTTAAAGAAAGTACATCTTTTTGCCACCTTTTGCTGATTGGTTTGTGTTCGCAAATAATCGTATTATATACGAATCAATGAAATGCCGCAATAATTTAAATCAGCGCAAATTTTGAACTTTTTTTAGGCTTCGAGCAGACCGCGTTATATCGAGTCAGCGTTAAGCAAGGTCTTACTGTATATCACATTAATGAGGTTGAATGAAAACAGTTGTGTGGACATTCATTCAGTCTTACAATGGTGAAACTTGTCGCTTTGCGTTCTTTTTCATCTTTACCTCTTTTAACATTATCGTATCGCTTATGAGGGATTGAAATTTTTCTTAATAACCAATAAGCGATAGAGACAGTTGCATGTATCAGTCGAACACGTCTTACACGAGATAGGCCTCCATATAAAGCACTTGCTTTATTCTGGATTGATCGCTGAATGCCCCATTTAGATGCCCCAATCCAGAATAGAACAGTAGGCTATATAAGAAATTTGAGAATGTCTCTGTCAGCACTTGCCTATTCATAATCTGTAGTGAAGACAGAACACGCGTTTTTTTCCATGTCCAAAAGAGAATCTGCGAGTGTAGACAAAGCTTCACATAAATCACTAACATTAATAGAGATGGAAACTATTGAATATCACGAACGAGAGAAATGTGGTATGAGAAAATTAGCCGGTGTTCAAGATTGGGGAAAGCACTAGTGGCCATTAGGGGCGCCCTTAGCGTTTATTTAAATTAATTTAAATTAACAATATAAATTATTTCTAATTCAATGTCACGACTTGCATATATCGACACTTGGCAAATAATTTCATCACCCACTTTTAATTCATACAGATACGCGTTTCGGGCTTTCGCCCCTCTTCAGTCTGTTACATCGATAGGTTGTATCTTGTGTATACAGTATCTGTCAGGCACCTTCCGTACTTCCCACTCTCCTTCCTTTCCTCCCCTTCCGACTTGACGGCCTTCCCCGCATGCCTCGTAACTTGTAACGTCTCACTCCCCGAGTGCCGCACACAGCCTCGCCTGCGACTGTATCAATTCCTATTTTAATAATTGTAGCCAGTTTTTATGAATGTCAATGGTTGTATTATTTTTGTCTGTAGTAATTTCGTAGCTTTCCTTGAATTTTCTTTTGTACTAATTTTTTTCCCTTGTGTACTATTATAACATCATTCTTATCTATTTTGCAGTTGTGGGTTGTGCAATGTTCGTAAAAAACAGAGTTGATTCTATTATACTTCAGGCCCGTGATGTGTTCTTTTACTCTTGTTTCTAATTTTCGTTTTGTTTCTCCAATGTATACTTTTGGCGGTTCGCATGTGCAAGGTATTTTATAGACGACTTCGGTAGTGTTGTATTTGTCTGATTGTTTATTTATGCCAGGTTCAGCCTTCCGGATTCTTTTTTGCAAGTTGTTACAGGTTGGGGCTAGCTTTAAATTTATTTTATCAAAACTTTTGTTTACCTGTTCAAAGAAGCCACGAATGTAGAAGAAGGATATGTATATTACTCTGTTTTTACCTTTGTTTTGTTTATTTTCCAGCTTTTTATTGTTGATTTTACTTTCCCAGTTATTTATTATTCGTTTTGGATAGCCGTTAAAGAGGAATTTAGTTCGCAGTTCGTTGAGGTGTTTTTTCTTCTTCTGTAGTGAGCTTGTTCTGCTCTCGATTTTTTATACTCCATGATGAATATGTTTTCTTTTATGTACTGTGAAATGTTTGAATTGTAATTTAACACTTTCCTGATTTCGCATGGTTTTGTATATGGCTCGAATTCAATCTTGTTTGCCTTTCTGGTTATTCTAATGTCGAGGTAATTTATTTCCGTGTTTGCCTCATTTTCTACCTTGAATTTGATGTTATCGTTACAACTTACGAGACATGCGGGGGATGCCGTCAAGTCGTAAGGGGAGGGAAGGGAAGGGGAGTGGGAAGTATGGAAGGTGCCTGACAGATACTGTATACACAAGATACAACCTATCTATGTAACAGACTGAAGAGGGGCGAAAGCCCGAAACGCGTATCTGTATGAATTAAAAGTGGATGATGAAATTATTTGCCAAGTGTCGAAAAATGCACCAAGTCGTGACATTGAATTAGAAGGATCAAGAAGAAGACAGGGTTTCGCCAAATAAATAAAACAATATAAATTATTTTAATTTACNATTTTAACTATAAATAATATAAATAGATAATGCAGCTCTCCAATAGGCATTCCAATAGAGGATATGGACCTTTTGTATTTCTGATAGGCAGTGTATGGCTACTATCATAAGGTTTGGTACCCCTGGTATATATGATCACTAAATGTAATCTGATTTTATTTACTATAGAACAGTGATAATTATCTTACATATAGTTAAAATACTATAAATAGAGAATGTTTTATTCCATTAGATATTCCAATAGAGGATGTGGCTTCCGTGTATTTCCAATAGACAGTGTGTGGCTCTTATTGTGACAATACTTTTTTTTTTTAACTCTCCGCCCTGTGGGCACTAAGAGGGCCTTTTTTTGCAATCCCATTATGGGTTCGGCCAGGCCCACAATGCGGCTGCCGGGTGGAATCCGGAAGGCTGAACCTGGCATAAATAAACAATCAGACAAATACAACACTACCGAAGTCGTCTATAAAATACCTTGCACATGCGAACCGCCAAAAGTATACACTGGAGAAACAAAAAGAAAATTATAAACAAGATTAAAAGAACACATCACGGACCCGACATATCCGAACGGACCACCCCCCGAAAAATTCCTGGGGATTTTTCGACCCGTTCGGATTCGAACCCGGGTCCCCCAGAGTGGTAAACTGCCATCTTCACCGCTCGGCCATCCGGCCGCTATTGTGACTATACTCTATTTGGCCACCCCTGGTATATAGCATCCATTTTATATCAGATTAAATAAGCAAATTGTAACTTTTGTTTCGATGTCAATCTTGGTCCCAACGTATTCGACAGTTATTTTTAATTATTTTTGCATTACCATTTTTTTTAAATTTTGAGTGCTCTAAAATTTCTCTCCAAAATCATATATAAGAATTTTCTTTAATTTCTATTATATAATTAAAATAACACATAATTATATTTTCAAAGATCAATATAGATACGTACCATCGTTTTCATTTTCAAGCTAAGATAGTGGTAATCAATCTTACGTCTAAATGCTTAGAGTTAGACCATAAAGATTGACTTACTTTCGCAAGTGTGCGTGTTGCAATCTTCTTCCTTTTCGCTAGGTCCTTCGCAATTGGCTCCGTTATTCTGAGGTTTGGGATTAGTACAGGTTCTGACGAATTTTTGTTTACCTCCTCCACAGTGTTTTGAACATTCCGAATCCGACATTATGCTCCATTTAGTCCATCCTCCGTCCACAGCTTGAAGAAAGAAAGAAAAAAAGGATTGATGAGAACAATCTAGTGTATAAAAATTTAAGGCTTTTTTGACGAATTTATTTGGTTTAAAATACATTAACAGTAATCAGTGTTCGATCTAGAAAATAGAATGATAGATGTTCTTACGTGGAATTTACCAGCTTAAAGACCGATGCTCTTTACGCATTGATTCAAATAATCTTTTTTATTTTTATGGTGTATTTGTAGAATTGTGAGTTTTTGTCTTGGTAACTTTAACTTTCATATTATCAATTTTTTTTATAAATCGGACCGTAATTTATTTTAAATTTTAAGCAGGTAATAAAATGAATACGTTTTTAATTAGAAAATAAATTTAAATATTTTTATTTTAAAAATTATGGCGTGTCGCAGAAATCTAATTAAATTCAAAGTGTGTCGCTAATCCAAAAAGGTTGAGAAACACTGGTTTAAATGCATGGACATCTTTTGAAAATTATTATAATGATTTGGAAGCATTACGCGCAATTTAGTGCACGAACTTTCTACATCATTAAACGAAAAAGAATATCAAAGATTTCTTAATGTAAAAATATCGTTCGCATTTGATTGATATTATTAATTCGCATTAATATTAATTGTTTGAATCATTTTATAAAGATCGAATTGAATTGAGGTCCTTGTCTGTCGGAACGGCAAAAATCTGCTGTTGCTGAAAGGCAAAGACTTAGTGAGAATTTACAGTTTCATCGTTAAGAAACTAACTGGTCAAATTAAAGTATGTTTTTAAAACATTTTATCAATAGTTTTGAACAGTTCAAAACTATTGATAAAATGTTCAATGCAAACTGACAATCGCCTTTTACAATGCACAATGACAATCGCCTTTTACACTTCAGCTACTACATATTCACACATCACATAGGCAAAAGAATAAAACAAAATCTAATGGTTTTGATCTATTCCTGTGTTCCCCAACCGGTGTGCCGTCACATGGTGAAAGGTGTGACGTAAACTTTTACATATTCTGTTAATTTCAAGTTTTATTTATATATTTTTATCACAGTTGTTGTGTTTCTTATGCTTATATTTCATTCTCTGCCGCAGCACTTATGAAATAACATGATGTTTGTTTATTCTTTATTACAAGCTACGCATTTTTATTCATTCTAAGAAATTATATGTAAAAAAATTGCTCACAGGTGCAGCGGCGGCCTTATCCATTGCGAGGCTCTGGGCGGCAGATCTTTGCTAGGCCCTTGTCCTTTGTGCAAAGTATGTGAATTGAAATAGTAGGCACTTATTAATATTAATATATACTGTACTATAAATTAAATTTATTTTATTGTTATAACTAATAGCCAAGGATAAAATAAAAAGTTTTAAATATCAACTTTTTTCTACTTGGTTGTTGCACGAGGCCCCTCCAAGAGCGAGGCCCCGGGCGATTGCCCTGCTCGCCACCCCCTAAGGCCGCCACTGCACAGGTGTTGATGTCTGTTTAATAACAATAATAATAGGTTAGTAGCATTACGTAATTCTATTAATAGTATCATATCATACGTTTTTGAGAGGAATAACATTTTGGTGTACCGTGTTGAGTCATGGGTGTGCTGCAAGTAGAAAAACGTTGCGGAATACTGATCTAGTCATCTTTACATCTAGAATTACTAGATGTAAGTATATTTTTAGAATAGAATCATTGCAAAGTTATAATAAAATAAAGAATAAACATTCCAAAATGGTCAACTCTTAAAGGTAAACTTCGTCAACAAAAATATGAATTTAAAACATATTATATAAACACTAAATGTAAACTAATGAAAATAAACTACAAATAAAAATATAAAATAAAATAAAAATAGGTCTCAGCTTATAACTTATCTAAGTTGATTTAGACCTCTTAGTTCAAGTTAAGAACTTCCGTGACCTAGGAAAGTTTACCGCATCCGTGCTTTATACACTATGTGGTATGTGAATATATAGTAATTTTAGGAATTACTGAATTGACTCTCTGATATGATTGGAATACAACAAATATTGATTTTTACCTAACGTAGATTTAAAGCAGAAAAATTACTATTGATTGATACGGACGTATAAATATCCAAGGCAATAAACATTGTATATGGAAACATTTATCGATAAAGCCGTAGTTGTCAAGGAACGTATGATCAGTCGAAGAAATCAATTCACATCTACGGCTAATACTGATAGTTCGTACAAAGTGCCAATCAATGATTGACTCTCCTTTCCCGTCTTTCTTATCTCTTATGTCTTTTCTATTTCCAAAAAATATATTATTGATGATTGTTTTGATGGAGTTCCAACTATTCAGCCGAATTTACCGACATTGGAAGCGAGACCAACCCTAAACTCGCGCAGTAATTTCGACCCTGATTCCACACAAGTATTAATATATACATTACTTTGAGCTCGATTTTAATATGAAAGCTTTAAAAATATTTTATATTATTATTTAATAATATAATTATTACTTACGTTCGTTTTGTAGACTTGAATTAATTAAAACGGTTAAAAATGTTAAAAATCTCACAACTCGCATTGTTTAAGAAGCATAAATCTAAAAAAATAAAGTATATTTCAAAACATAATTTCTGAAAGTATTTATTACTATAATTTATAAATCATTGATAAAATTTATTCAGCAAATCTATATAGATTCATATAAATAAACGCATAAACAACAATACAATTTGATAAACATTTTAAGTCTTATGTTAAAGTATACACATTAGAATGGTCCTTATTTATATAGGTAAAAAATACGTTTTGAAATTTGTTTGGCAAGAACTCCCTCAGTTTTACTAAATTGTGTGATAAAATAACATTTAAAAATTTCAAATCATTTGGATATTATTTACCTGTGCTCTATAGTGAAAATCATAGTGAAACGAGCAATTATTTATTGTGACGATGTCACAATGCCGGACTGTAATTTTTAATCATATTTTTAATTTTCTTAATTTAAAATATATGCTCGCCACCTCAAATTAGTTGTCTTGCCCATGGACAGTACATCATACTTTCCCTTTAACAATAGAGTCGTGCCGATCATCTACTAACTCCTTTCAGAGAAAAATTTTAAATTAAAATAACATGACTTCTGGTTTACATAGGAAGTTCATATATAGTTAATCGGGGCCTGATGCTCATAAGCTTTCCATATCTGGTTTCGACTTTCATCTACGTCACTCTGTTCTCGAGATTAATTAAGGAACGACAGACAGACAGACGAATGGACGGATGGAGGACAGTAGAAATTTATATCTACATATTTTTCAAATTTCAATCCAAAAAGTATTAATTTTTCTTTTTATTTATAAGTTATGTTTGCTTTCGGTTTATATGTGCGCTTAAAAGTTCAGAAAATTGGCGTTAGGAAGCGGTATCCACAAGACTTTTACCTGTAGGCCTATTTACCTTACATTTCAGCTTTAAGCTCCAAGCTTATCTTTACCAAAGAAAAACTGTTAAGAACAGTCACCTAAATTGTCACCTAAATTGTCATAAATTTTTACTCGGCGTAATTTTTTTATATCTCAGATGTTTTTGTTTAATAATTGTATTACTACGTCAAGATATAAAATCGGTTGTCCTGACCGCCGACCAAAGCGCCGCAGACTACACTTTTGATACGCGCACGCCATTTAGAAAAATCGTTAAAACCAGTTTTAATTCGCATAAATTTGAGCTTGTAACTCTGGGTAAGATTTTTAATAAAATTCATTTGTTTCCATGCAATTTTATCCTTATAAGCAGGAAATTAAGCCGTAAAACTGAATTAGCTGTGTGGGAAATTCCCGTGAACCGGAAATTTTCCATACAGTTTATTGACCTATCGATCCGGAAGTTTCGCGAGTATTTTATTAATAATGTGAAAGGCTTAAATTTAAAATTTGAGCTTTGTAGACCCAGTAGTTTTTTCTCTACAAACATCTGCAGTGCCGGATGAAGAAAAAGAAGAAAAAAATTAGTTTTTTTGGCAATTTTTGCACTTTTCAATTGCTTATATTTCGAAACCGCTTTACAGAAAATCTTAAAATTTGGCTGAAGAGGGACAGACAACCTGTCCGAAATGCATACCGTCGTCATAATAAACCTGTCTACCTACTTCTGGTGATTACTCCGAGAACTTCAATAGTGTGTGATAAGTCCTCCATAGAGCCAAAACGTAGTGCTCATAGTTTCCTATATATTTTTCATCTTCGGAAATACGGACTACCTTACATATTTACATATATAATAAAAATAAATTTTATAATAAATTCCTATTATGGCAGCTGTCATTGTTATATTAAATAGTAAAAAAGCTCAAGTAAAAAAATAGACTTCGCTTTACCACAAAATTGGAGAACCGTCGTAAAGCGAATAGTCTTATTTCCTATATCAGCGTTATGAATTGAGATTGCGTTCCTGGAAATAACAATTCTAACTATAAAATATCACACAAAGATGGATTAAAAAAGTAAGACATTTTATAGCCATAATTTAAACAAGTAGAAAGGGAGTATAGCATATAACTGTTTAAAGGATATCAATTTTTGAGACGATTAAAATGATAAAGTATAGGAAAAATGTATTAAAATATATCTATAAATTTAAATAAGTTTAATAAAATTTGATAGCAAGTATCCCATTTAAAATAATCGTGGAATAATTATTGATGAAAAATGTGTGTTGGGTACCGCGTCCATCGATCAAAATTTTCGAAAGAATTTCGTTTCTGGTAAATTCTCTAAAGGGTGTGGCCCGTCTTTTGTCCTTCACTAGCTAATTGAATACTGGCCATTTCGTTTTATCGTATTTTTAAAATACTGAATATTAGTTTCCTCCGTCAGCGAAAATCGTTATTCCTAAATATGCCAAAAAATCGTAAAAATTTTTTCTCCAAATTTGACTTAAAATATCATTTAAGATCAATGTCATGAAATTTAATGCCATAAAAATGCGAACACTCCAAGGAAATTGTAATACATTTATTGAAATTTTATGAAACTTAGTAGAATAATAAATGAATTAACTATAAATAACACTCTCTCGTTTCCGCGCTAAAATGAAACTATATCCGATTTTAGTGTGGAAGGAGAGGAATTAGTACACAAAAGATAAAATAAATAGAGCTGTTTGTTACGAGAATGGTCATATTTTTTTATAATAAATTATAAAGCACAATAATTTACTTTTATGATACAATATACTGTTTTTAATTAATTATTGAAAATTTATGATATTTATGTAATTAGCAATCTGTTTGTCGATCAGCATATCGTAGAGATAATATCATGTTGAAAATAGAATGTTTTGTTTTATTTTCTTATTAGTTATTATTACTAAAATAGTAGATAGTGTTTGTTTCTTATTGAATTTTTATTTATTATCGCCCTACTCAATAAAATTGTATTTTGTTAAGACTTAAGTTAAAATATACAATTCGTCAAAGAAGTTGAATACAGTCGACCCTCCTATAACGCGGTAGATACGTTCCACTTTATAAGAATTTCACGTTGTAGGAATCCTTAAATACATGAGCCAATCAAAGCCCGGCACGTGTGCAGTTTACGGACTACGGCTGTTTGAAAGGTTTTCTTCCATAAAATTAATCGATTTTAGACTAATTTGACTCAACATTTCCAAAACACGTATAATTTTTTGGGAATAATCCGCATAAACTATGCTATAAACAAAAAATTGTAGGATTACTTACCGAGTGTGCACCGTTCGACGACGCCATTGCTTAAGCTTGTTTTCGTTGCAGAGCAGCGCATCGAACGGCGGGCGCGTTTTCTGATAAGTTATTTTTCTGCGAAAATTCGTTGAACTTTGGAGACATTATTAATAGAAATAATTTTTATGGCCATTGAATAAGAAATGTTTTTTCAAAGAAATGTATAAAATTACAGTACTGTATTAGACTTACAGTACCTAATTTATATACTGTACAGACGATAGTAAACTCAACTCCCCCGCCTAAACTCTTAATAGCGTGTAAGTAGTTCGGCTGCTCGTCCACTATTGGTCCTGATTCGACCAATCCTGTCGCGACACGAGTCGACGATGACGTTTTACCGCATTTTACGAGTCTCTTTTAGCGTCATTATACGAATACGGTCGCAATTTTTTCGCCGCGAATCCGCATTATATGAACCCGCGTTATAGGGGGTCGACTGTATTTAGCTTTTAAGTTAAGGCGTAAAATATCCAGCAACGAGTTGCTTAACTGTTCCCGCAACATTTGGTGGCAGCATCTGTTATCATATTTTATTTAAAAACTTTATTTTTTACTATTATAAAATGGCAAAAAGCTTAAATTTTTAGGGTAGGGATGAGCTTTATGAAAAAAAATTGTAAATGCTAATAACGAGTAAAATTGTCATTAACGGTTTTAGTTTTAGTCACCGTTTTAGTACTAAAAATAAAACTAAACAGTGTTATATTTTAATATCCTTTCAAATTTGCACCTGTTTGCCTCATCTATTGACACAGTTATCAGTATCATCAAACTGTTCAGTATACTTTACATATTGTTACTGTAAATGTATTTATTATAAATAATTAATTAAATAACTTTAATTGATTTTATTACATGCTTAAACGTATGTTTCTCTTTTATAATTAAACGATTAAATGTTGTGTTAACGTAAAGATAACACATTTAATCGTTAAACCTACTGTCATATCAAAGTGTATAAAAATTTTACCGTAAATACTGTATTTTGAAATATAATTATTTTACTTTGTTTCGATTTATTTTATCGCGAATTTTTAAATTTATTTATTTGTATTTTAAAAATATTATTATATTCTTTCTTCTTTCCGATAATAGTCGTAACTTTTCGAAGTTAAAAATTTAAAATTTTAAAAAATGTTTATAAGTTATCAGTTCTTAAAAATATTTTAAAAATTCATATTTAAATATTTGACACAATTTTAAATAAAAGTTTAAATCTAAAAAATAAATAATTTTTAAAGAATTTTTCAAATTGTTATTTCTCAAATTATAATTTGAAAAATAAAAAAGAAAATTATAGATTTTACGAAATTAATTTAGAAACAGTTGGCCTTGAACTTTCAACCTTTAAAAACTTATGGATGGTATTGATACGGAAAAGTTAAAAATAACTGACCCGCAATCGTCTTAAAACAAATATATATATTTTGAATAATATCTAAACAATTGACTGAAATCTCCTAAACCAGAAATAATTTAAATCCAAAAATTAGACAGTCGAAATGATGGCCGCGCTTGGGGATCATAATGTCAAACCAATAATTTATCAAGGGCAGTATGAGTCGGGGTATCTGTTCCCATCCATCACCCATACTTGGCGGTCTGTCTTACGAGGAATAACATAATTGTGACGGTCCATATCACCTACAATGCAATGATAGTTTGCGTTAATTAATACATCAGTAAACAAAATTTCGACTAATATTAGATGTATCAGATAAAATAATGTCAGATTTTGGATTTCGTGCCGTCCAACTGTGTACCGTATACAACCACGTACAAAACCATATATAACCACGACTTTAGCAAAAAGTTGCAATTTATATTTATAAATTTCATTATTATCAAATACAATAGAATCTCGTTTTAACGTTTACCTCGATTTTACGTTCACTTTTAATTGTCTCAATTTCTGTTGTTCCATAAAACAATAGAATTTAAACGAATTTGTCATTTCTATTTTTGTTAAATTTCGATTTTAGGTCTTTTTTTCTTTTTTCCCGCGCACATTTCAATGTGATTTCTATTTAATGTTCACAGGTTATTGGGTGATTTTGTGTCCTGAATTTTTCATGCTGCAAAAAAGAGGAACGGATTGGATTAAACTATAAAAATAGAATATAAATTTCCTTCAGCTTTCACGGTATTTTTGATATTATGCGACCAAAAATACTGCGAAAGCTGAAGAAAATTTATTTTTTACTTTTATCTGAATAAAAAGCGTTACTTTAAAATGTTTATTTAAATACTGTATATTTTTTATTCAATTAAGTAGGAGGAGAAAAATCAATCGCAATTTTTCAATATTTTGAAACTGATCTGACTACTGATCAGAAATATTTGAACATAAAACGAGACATTATTGAAGAAAAACCGAACAATTGCATTTAATTATTATAAAAACATTTTTATTTTTCCGGCAGGTACAATACAGTACAGTACATAAGAGGTAAAGTACGACGATTCGTCGAAAAATAACCCCCAAGATTTTTACGTTTTTGTGCTCGGGAGCCTTGAAACGTCAAGAAATGCATACAAATTTGAGGGTTTTTCCTGTATGTAAGATGTTAGTGTGTGGGGAGTACAAGCATGTTTTTCTCATCCGATTTGCAGCTTAATAACTTCTGTATCTTTTGTCGAAATTTTCTGATATTTTGCAGAGTGAATTACGAAAAAATATTTCTTAAAATTTTCATGGAAAATCGGACCATTGGTTTGGGAGATATGAAGGTGTTGGGATCAAACCTCAAAAAGCTTCGAAGTTTAACTTTTTTTTACTCATACAAACTTTTAGTTTATCAAAAATAAATGTATTTGTTTCGAAATGTTTTTTAAATTACTACTCAGCTCCCAATATTAACGTTTTTAATGTTATTTTACAACTTTCGATAGAATAACTAATGGAGTTCTCACTTTTTCAATATGTATATGTTAATACAATAGTTTTAAAAAAATTGATATTTCCCCAACCCACCAAGTCAAAGTCAAAATATAAAAAGCTATTTTTTTAAATGAAATTCTTTGAGATAAATAATTTTTTGCTTTATTAATCATAATTTTTATTGAAAGTAGACCAAAAGATCTTTATATGTTGAAGAGGTGGAGAGGATAATATTTTAAAAATAGTTAAATGACCCCCATTTTACGAGTAATCATTCGTATTTGTAATTTTATGTAATTCTCTAGACTTATAGGTAATGGTGGCAATTATTAGGGATGAATACAAATAAAAAATGCAGGGAAAATCCCGCAACAGCATTATCATTTTTTATATTATTATATTAATTGTAGAAATTGAAAATTACATTGAATAACAATATATAAAATTCTTTCTTAGAATAAACACAAAAAAATATTCTTATTAAATAAGAATATTTTTTTTATTAATAACAAATTTTGTTATTAATAAAATAATTCACATGTAAGAATTCACAACAATTACTATAAACAAAGAAATCTCACTTCGAAAAAAATCATTCACGTATTAATTAGAAATGACATAACTCACAAACCTTTTTCATTTGCTAAAATTTATTTTAATGTATATGTTTCACCTTAGAAAATATATACGAGATATATATAGGCTATATATAAAATTGCTTGTCCTGACTGACTCATTCACTCACTGATTCATCATCCCAGAGCAAACCGCTGAACCTAAAGAGGTGAAATTTGGTACACAGTTAGGGTATGTCATGGAAATGCTCACTAAGAAGGGATTTTTCGAAATTTCCCCGCGGGGGGAGAGGGAGAGGATTAAGTTTTAACCGGAAAAACGGCTTCTACTGTACTATTTTAGATGCAATTTTTTGTTTTTATCTGCGTTTTAGTAGGGTATACCATGGAAATGCACACAGAGAAGAGATTTTTCTAAATTCTCCCGCGGGGGGAGAGGGAGAAGATTAAGTATTAACCGGAAGAACGGCTTCTACTGTACTATTTTACATGCGATTTTTTGTTACGTTTAGTCTTCATTAAATACTTAAGTGTATTAAATTAATAACATTTCAGACATTGTTATAAATATTTTTATATATTTCGATTTTTTAACCAAATATTCGAAACTTTTTAAATTCGAATTTGTTATTGCATATTGGTTCGATTATATAACGATTGTAAACGTTCCAGAAAATTGATCAAATTGAAAATTGTTTGTTTGATTCTCAGCAATTCTCATCATTCTCGGCGGTAGGTATTATATAAAAATTACTATGGTTGTTGAAATACTGAATATAAATGGGATTTGCTTGCAAAACCTCCGCGGGCGAAGTCGCGGGTAACAGCTAGTAGACTATATATAAAATTCCAAATAATCTCTTTCTATTGATATAAAGTAAGAGCTCGATAATATAGGCTCCGATATAACGTACTGTACTGTACCTCGCGTTATTAGGACGGCTGATGTCGATCCTGCCAAAAGTATAGGAAAATTATTAAAAAAAACTAATCCGTTTTTTATAATTAACGAATTTCTGTTATTACCAACTATTTTTCGGGTATCGTAGATCACTGTCCTTACGTTATTACGTATTTTTTAGTCGTCATTTATTTCGTAGTAATCGTCGTTTTAGCCTATTTACTTTATTTGCAAAAAATAAATACAAAAATAATACAAAATCAATTTTCAATCATTTTTCGTCGTAGATTTTCACATTACGGTTACTATTCGTTTCGTTTTCTGATCGACTATTGTTCAATTTTGGTTTTGTTTTTTCTATGAGCGACGAGTTATGGATTTGTCGCATAAAGCAAAGTCATGGATCATAAAAGAAAACGAAAAGCTTTAGATTTGACACAAAAAATAGAAAATCTTAAGCCGAAGTTGGTAAAGAAATGTCTCTAAGGATGCAGACAATATCAGATATTTGGAAAGCAAGAGAAAAATGACAAATTTCTTAAAACAATTCTTAAAAATATTTTTTAAAAATAATGAATAAAAGTATTGTTTTTTTTACAAGTTTAATAAAATTCTAGCTTATACACTTTATAGTCGAAATTTTGTCCTCTGCCTAATTGACTTTTGTTAACGATATCGATATACTGTAACTGTTAAGTCGATATTACTATATTCAATAGAATTCCCTCATATTCGCGAAACAGTAAAAAATACATTGATTTGGCATCTGAACCCGGAGAAAATATTCGCGAACTGTAGATATTTTTTTCAGGTCCGTTCTAACGTGATTCCACTGTATAGGGATAGACTTTTCGTTATAACGAACGAGTCCGTAACGAGTGATCACGATAAAATGGACCAATATCTTATCGAAAAGCTCGATATCATATCGAGCTTTTACTACATTCACTTTTCTGACTAAGAATGACTTTAATATTGCTCTTGATAATTGTATGTGTGTTAATTTTTTTCGCATATATTAAGGCTTTCCAACAAGTTTCCAGTTATATTATTAGGAGTTATTTGAATGGAAGAACAAATCTATTTATATTTTATTTTAATTATTTTAGTTATTTGTCGAAACCGTGTCTTCTTTTTCTTGTTTCTTCTGATTCTATGTCACGACTTGGTGCATTTATAGACACTTGGCAAATAATTTCATCACCTACATTTACTTCTTACAGAAACGCGTTTCGGGCTTTCGCCCCTCTTCAGTCTGTTACGTCGATAGTTGTGACTTGTGTGTCCGTACTTCCCGCTCCCTTCCCCTCCCCTCTTTTTTCCCGACTTGACGGACTCCCCCGCATGCCTCGTAATTTGTAACATTACCCTTCTCCGAGTGTTGCACACAGCCTCGCCTGCGACTGTATAAACATTCTATTTTATTTTAATAATTGAAGCCAGTTTTTATGGATGTCGATGCTAAGGTTCTTGTTAATATTATTTTTGTCT
>NW_019385938.1:121928-122847 GCF_000671375.1 Centruroides sculpturatus | reverse complement strand
CCCCCCTCGGTGGTTTCACAGTTTCTTTTATATGGGGGGATATCTTCTCGAGATCTCTCCCTGTACGTCATAGGTGATGATCTTCTTTGACCAATGGTGGGTGAAGTGACTAAATATGACACAACAGTTAACTCATCTTCTACAGGGAAGTATTGTGGTGGGAACGGAGTTTTTATGAGCGATTTTTATGAGAAAATTTGTCGGTTGTTTTTCCTTTTTGAGTTAACCCTAACTTAAAAAAAATCGTTTTGGTTTGAAATGAATAGAAATTATTCGATTCTCAGCCTTTTTAAATCCTGGGCCTCACATACATACATACAAAAATTACCTCTTTATATTATTAGTATAGATTTTTTCAGGGGAAATTTTTGAATTAAAGTAACGTGACTTTCGGGATTTGCATCCTAAGTTAATCTATAGTTAATCGGGGGCCTCCTGCCCTTAAGATTTCCATATCTGGTCTCGAATTTCATCTACCTAAGTCCGTTCTCGAGATTAATTAATTAAGGAACAGTCAGACAGGCGGAATTTATAGGCTACAACTTTTATCAAATTGCAGCTCAATTTTTTTTATAAACAAAATACAGTAGAACCTCGATTATCCGGACTAATTGGGGATGAAGGTAGTCCGGATAAGGAAAAATCCGGATAATCGAAAATATTCTGTCTTTTAATGATAATACAACACGTTTTCTTTTCGATGACATATCGGTAATATTAAAAGTAAATACTGTATTTAAATCGTGATCAAATTTTCAAGAAACAAACGTTCGTATTGAGTTTCGACTACTATTGACCAGCGCTAAGACTACCTATTGTTTAAAAGGCCCTCTGGTGGCGCGAGAAGACGGATTTTATAAAATAAAAAGCAGTTGAAACTGCATTTTTATGAATAAAAATTTGACAAACTATTTATCGT
>NW_019385938.1:112623-121154 GCF_000671375.1 Centruroides sculpturatus | reverse complement strand
GTGCATTTATAGACACTTGGCAAATAATTCCATCACCTACATTTACTTCTTACAGAAACGCGTTTCGGGCTTTCGCCCCTCTTCAGTCTGTTACGTCGATAGTTGTGACTTGTGTGTCCGTACTTCCCGCTCCCTTCCCCTCCCCTCTTTTTTCCCGACTTGACGGACTCCCCCGCATGCCTCGTAATTTGTAACATTACCCTTCTCCGAGTGTTGCACACAGCCTCGCCTGCGACTGTATAAACATTCTATTTTATTTTAATAATTGAAGCCAGTTTTTATGGATGTCGATGCTAAGGTTCTTGTTAATATTATTTTTGTCTATGGTAATTTCGTAGCTTTCTTTGAATTTCCTTTTGTACCAATTTTTTTCTTTGTGTACTATTGTTGCATCCTTTTTATCTCTTTTCAACTATCGACGTAACAGACTGAAGAGGGGCGAAAGCCCGAAACGCGTTTCTGTAAGAAGTAAATGTAGGTGATGGAATTATTTGCCAAGTGTCTATAAATGCACCAAGTCGTGACATAGAATCAGAAGAAACAATTTTATTTTAAATTAATAATAATATAATATTAATTGATATATAATTTATATTTTAGCAAATATCAATACTATATTAACGAATTGTATGACATTCGATATAAATCATTCTATAGAATATATTATCTATGCTTAAGTTGTAAAGTTATTCATTCTGCAAAAATCGATTAAAAATCGAGACAGATATTCTTGAAACGTAAATTTAAAACGTTTCAAATATGAACAATATTACAATTCCAGCAAAGTATTTTAATATATAAACACCTTTAATAGTAGCTGAGATCCTACTGTAGTACACAATACGTTTTGAATATTTATTTTTTCTTACATATATCTTGAATACGAAAACTTAATTTATTTAATTTGTTTTAAATAAAAGAATATTTAAAAACAAGAAATGTAAAAATAGAAAAAAGTTTAAAATATTTAAAATTAATTTTTTAATATCTTTGTCTTTACTTGAAATTCGAAAGACCAAGCTCAATTAAAGTTTATGAGAGACATTTTAAAATGAAAATAGATAAATAAATAAAATAAAAATTACTATCAATTTTTTTAATTTATTTAAGTTAAAAATTTAATATATATAAAGGTTTGTTATATCATAAATAGTTACCATGCATCAAAACTATCTTCAAAAATACACGCTACTAGTTATATTCGTAGAAATATTAATATAGATGTATGCCTATATGGAACTTATATATTGTATTATGTAATAGTATATATACAAGCCAATTAAAAATTGTTTAGAGCTTAAACATATTTAATTTATTGGCTTTGTAGATGCTTAGGCATTGAAGATAGGTAGCATTTATTGTGTTTCCTATTGTGTTATAACGTTTTAGTAGATGACATAATAAGTGGAATGCTATTGTATGATACCTTGCTACAGTTTAATTAAAATGTGTATATTTTTTATCTTCTCGGTATCAAAAACAAATTATAGGCTTATAAATGCATTTTGCTTTAAAAGTCGACAATTTTAAATTATCTCGTCTTTTTAATATATTTCCGTTTTCGTATCAATTGAATAGGAACGTATAGGCTATAAGAAACCTTTAAATTTACTTTGAATCCATAATTTTTCTCTTACAATTAAAAAACTCGAATAGCTGGCGAGTTGTCGGTTGAAAAATATAAAAATACAAAAGTATTTGTACAGTTAATTTAACATTGTAATTATAACTTTTAGATCTACAGTAGTTACGTTTAAATTTAAAATTAAGCAAAATTAGAACATTTATATTTAAATGTTAAAATAGTTATAAAATTTTATACAAGACAATTAAATTACAGTATAAGAACATTTAAATATTTCTAGTTTCTTATAGGAAGGAACTAGAAAATTCTAACAATTTTTATATATAATGCATATCGACATTTTAAAACATAAAAAATAAAAAAAACTAACCGTTTAAATATGGATATTACGGGAATTTTTCTTCTCGACACGATCAAGAAGAAATTATTAAGAAGAAATTAGATTGTGGAGTAATAGTAAATCGAAGAGTATAATAGAACCAAGAACGAAGTTAACGACAACGTCCACACTCATTCTAGAAGGTTTTAATACAGTTTTTTAGTCAGTCGCCATGACGACGTCGCCCCTCGCGTGTCTCAAATTAAAATTCGTGCACGAAACACAATGCGTCCGCCCAGTTCAATAAACAATAAATACTATAACACAGGAGTATCCAGTTTTTCTTCTACATTTTGACGAGTGTACAACTCGTTAAATTGTAGAAGGAAACTTCTCGATCGAATTAATTCGATTTTCCATCAATTTTCGATTTTTCTAAAAGTAAGATCTTCAAACGCATTAACAGTTAATGCAAATTATCTCGAATATCTGGCGAATGTCATACTTATGAATGTTTAATTAATGTTATTCTTCGGTAGTTGTACATAGCAACTACCATAATATTTAGAAGTAAAAAGGAATTGAAAATGTATTTCCCATTTAAATTAATATAAACAAATTCGTTGACAAATTTCTAAGGAAACCAATAATAAACTTCTCAAAATCCTATCGTCGCGTGATCCCTATTTTATTGGACTGTTAACATCTAAATTCCAGTTCTCCGGAAAAAATTTATTTTGTGATTATTTTCTATGTTTAAATGGCAAAAGAATTAACTATCGTTAGATTAAAACAAAACAAACAAAAAAAAAAAAAACAAGTGCAACAGAACTTTGTTTCTGAATTCAATTCTACCCAAAAGATAAAATCATCTTGACCATTTTTGAGTTTCCGTGAAATATCACTTAGCAAACGATACATGTAAACAGGTCACGAAGAAAATCTTATAGACCTATATATTTAAATACTGTCTTCCATCGATCGTTGCATAGATAATATCGAGAACAATAATCTCTTCTATAGCAGCTTATAAAATATAGGACTGTTTAGCGGGTTCATATCTTAAAATTATTCATTTAATTTCTGATAATTAATGAAATTCAAAAATGTTTTCAATATCACTTTGATTTTATTACTTTTTTTTATAATTTAATTCTTTAAAGTACAAATAATTTCTTCAGACTCAGTGACTCCGATTAATAAATACTGGGAGAAAACGCACATAGAAGAACAATTTAACCACGTTATAAAGTCTCCCAGATAAAAATGATTTTATGGTCCATACATACATAATAATTTTATGACGTTACAAAATCAGACCCTTATTTTTGTAAATTATCGGATTCATACAGAAAAGTATCACCGATAAATTAGTTTCGTGACCAGCATTTGTATTCGTTACGTCGAGGATTGTTCTCTATTGAAATGAAAATTCAATTTAGAGAAAATCCCACTACTGAACAGATGTTAATATTTTTATTTAAATTAACTATTTACATTCATAACTTATAAAATATAAAATTTTCTACCTTAATCATAAAATACAAGGAATGAACTTTAACGAATCTGTAAGTAACACTAGAGATTAAACACATTTATAGAATACGAAGGAAACAAGCACTTCATTTAAGATATAAGCATTTTGTTGCAAACATATCCAATTTTAACATCATAAATGGCATAAAATTAATATTATTACTGTATTAAGTGTTTCGTACTTACTCTTTTTTCTGTAGTCCAATATTCCGTTGAGTAATTCAGACGTTATTAGGCATATTAATATAGATGTATGCCTATATGGAACTTATATATTGTATTATGTAATAGTATATATACAAGCCAATTAAAAATTGTTTAGAGCTTAAACATATTTAATTTATTGGCTTTGTAGATGCTTAGGCATTGAAGATAGGTAGCATTTATTGTGTTTCCTATTGTGTTATAACGTTTTAGTAGATGACATAATAAGTGGAATGCTATTGTATGATACCTTGCTACAGTTTAATTAAAATGTGTATATTTTTTATCTTCTCGGTATCAAAAACAAATTATAGGCTTATAAATGCATTTTGCTTTAAAAGTCGACAATTTTAAATTATCTCGTCTTTTTAATATATTTCCGTTTTCGTATCAATTGAATAGGAACGTATAGGCTATAAGAAACCTTTAAATTTACTTTGAATCCATAATTTTTCTCTTACAATTAAAAAACTCGAATAGCTGGCGAGTTGTCGGTTGAAAAATATAAAAATACAAAAGTATTTGTACAGTTAATTTAACATTGTAATTATAACTTTTAGATCTACAGTAGTTACGTTTAAATTTAAAATTAAGCAAAATTAGAACATTTATATTTAAATGTTAAAATAGTTATAAAATTTTATACAAGACAATTAAATTACAGTATAAGAACATTTAAATATTTCTAGTTTCTTATAGGAAGGAACTAGAAAATTCTAACAATTTTTATATATAATGCATATCGACATTTTAAAACATAAAAAATAAAAAAAACTAACCGTTTAAATATGGATATTACGGGAATTTTTCTTCTCGACACGATCAAGAAGAAATTATTAAGAAGAAATTAGATTGTGGAGTAATAGTAAATCGAAGAGTATAATAGAACCAAGAACGAAGTTAACGACAACGTCCACACTCATTCTAGAAGGTTTTAATACAGTTTTTTAGTCAGTCGCCATGACGACGTCGCCCCTCGCGTGTCTCAAATTAAAATTCGTGCACGAAACACAATGCGTCCGCCCAGTTCAATAAACAATAAATACTATAACACAGGAGTATCCAGTTTTTCTTCTACATTTTGACGAGTGTACAACTCGTTAAATTGTAGAAGGAAACTTCTCGATCGAATTAATTCGATTTTCCATCAATTTTCGATTTTTCTAAAAGTAAGATCTTCAAACGCATTAACAGTTAATGCAAATTATCTCGAATATCTGGCGAATGTCATACTTATGAATGTTTAATTAATGTTATTCTTCGGTAGTTGTACATAGCAACTACCATAATATTTAGAAGTAAAAAGGAATTGAAAATGTATTTCCCATTTAAATTAATATAAACAAATTCGTTGACAAATTTCTAAGGAAACCAATAATAAACTTCTCAAAATCCTATCGTCGCGTGATCCCTATTTTATTGGACTGTTAACATCTAAATTCCAGTTCTCCGGAAAAAATTTATTTTGTGATTATTTTCTATGTTTAAATGGCAAAAGAATTAACTATCGTTAGATTAAAACAAAACAAACAAAAAAAAAAAAAAAAAGCGCAACAGAACTTTGTTTCTGAATTCAATTCTACCCAAAAGATAAAATCATCTTGACCATTTTTGAGTTTCCGTGAAATATCACTTAGCAAACGATACATGTAAACAGGTCACGAAGAAAATCTTATAGACCTATATATTTAAATACTGTCTTCCATCGATCGTTGCATAGATAATATCGAGAACAATAATCTCTTCTATAGCAGCTTATAAAATATAGGACTGTTTAGCGGGTTCATATCTTAAAATTATTCATTTAATTTCTGATAATTAATGAAATTCAAAAATGTTTTCAATATCACTTTGATTTTATTACTTTTTTTTATAATTTAATTCTTTAAAGTACAAATAATTTCTTCAGACTCAGTGACTCCGATTAATAAATACTGGGAGAAAACGCACATAGAAGAACAATTTAACCACGTTATAAAGTCTCCCAGATAAAAATGATTTTATGGTCCATACATACATAATAATTTTATGACGTTACAAAATCAGACCCTTATTTTTGTAAATTATCGGATTCATACAGAAAAGTATCACCGATAAATTAGTTTCGTGACCAGCATTTGTATTCGTTACGTCGAGGATTGTTCTCTATTGAAATGAAAATTCAATTTAGAGAAAATCCCACTACTGAACAGATGTTAATATTTTTATTTAAATTAACTATTTACATTCATAACTTATAAAATATAAAATTTTCTACCTTAATCATAAAATACAAGGAATGAACTTTAACGAATCTGTAAGTAACACTAGAGATTAAACACATTTATAGAATACGAAGGAAACAAGCACTTCATTTAAGATATAAGCATTTTGTTGCAAACATATCCAATTTTAACATCATAAATGGCATAAAATTAATATTATTACTGTATTAAGTGTTTCGTACTTACTCTTTTTTCTGTAGTCCAATATTCCGTTGAGTAATTCAGACGTTATTAGGCCCAATTGAAAAGAAAAATTTGCGTTGCTTTTGAACTATTTCTTCGAAAAATAGAATAGAATATTATTTTAAGTAAATATATTTTTACAGTTTCTATATAAACGGATTATACAAAAGGAATACAAACCTCATCAAATCTCTATAATATATATTAATAAAACATTTTAATAATAATAACGTGGATAAAGAACCATACGCGGTTAACTGTGAAACCGTAATTTTTGATTACATAAAATTTTTGGTGGGAAAAATTTCCACCAAAAATATGCTATTTTATGTAACCGTTTGAAACTTTACATATCTGCTTATGATTCCAAATGGAACATGTTGAAAATAATATGAATAATCTATTATTGAAATAATCTAATAAATCTAATAAATAATTTATTATTGAAAAACTGCAAAATTTAGAGTTAGCCGCCTAAGGCTTTATATCAACAATATTTTTATGTCTAAAATATAATTAATAAGATAAGGGAACTCTGAATAAATATTCAGAATATTGTAGATTTTCTATTGGCAGTCTAGTAGTGAATCATGGAAGTTGAATCAATTGTGATAGAACACGTCACATAATATATAGTAAACCTCGTTAACTCAGATTAATAGGAGGTGAAAGCTATTCGAGTTTACGAAAGTCCGAATTAGAGGAGTGATTTCTCTGACGACATGAAAATCGAGAATGATGATATTTAGTATAGTAATTTATTTCGATCGGCTCTATACAGAAGTTTTACTGAGCTAAGATTATACTACCAAATTTATTATCACGGGAAAAGAACCCAAAAAATTCCATGAAAGTACAGTAACAATGTACAACATTAAAGACATGTACATCTAACAATGCACAGTCTTTAGTAACCTGGTTAAGCAAACTTTTTACAAATAGTTTCATGCTTGCCTTCAACTTGCTGTTCCATTCCACTTTAATTATGGCTAATACGACTCTCAAAATCTTGCAAATTAATGCCCAAAAAGGGCAAGCCGCTTCGTCCATGGTGATGAAGTTTGCCAATGACTTGGCTGACATTATACTTACTCAAGAACCCTATACTGTATAAGTGTATATGATTCTTTTGTAAGATTTGGCAACTGGCGTGTGATTAATAAGCATATTATCAACCAGAGGCCAAAATGTGGCATCATCCTTAGAAACAGTGACATAGAGATCTCCATGATCCCTGAACTTAGTTCTGGTAGGTAGTATCAACTACATGATCTGCGTGTATTTCTCTCCGTTTGACGGGGACGAAGAATGCATGGGGAAGCTCAGTCAAGTCATGACTGCGCTCAAAGACTCCAAGTTCATCGTTGCAGGGGACTTTAGGGGATTTTCTTTTGACCCGGTTCTCGGTCCCTGACTACCTACAAGTCTGGTTTATTTTATGTGCGCATGATTTGGGCACCAAATACTCTGTGCCAAATTGCAACTCCTGACTTGTACTCCTTCATGCCCCTAAGGCAGTGATTCTCAACCTTTTTTTCGTCACGGTACACTTTTAATAATTTAAAAATTTGATGGCACACTCGGTTACTTCGGTAAGTACCGCAGGACAACCGATGACGTTATAACAGTGATTTTTAAACGCAGTTGGTTATTTAGGTCACTTTTTTAAACGCCTTGATAACTACCGGCAGTTACCGGTAACATCGGTTACAATTTCCAAACGCGCCCTAGGAAGATAGAACTAATTGAACTACTTGTATGACGTCGCTTATGTATGGGTATTCTCAGTGGCGGCACACTTCAAAAATCTCGCGGCACAGTGGTTGAAAATCACTGCTCTAAGATGTGAGTGTAGCCGCTGACAGCAGCGCGATTTTAGAGATGAGACAGTCTCATGAAAAATGCATTGAAGTTTTAGACAAAGAAGGTTTGAATATGACTCAAATTTCTCAGATACTAAACTGTTCCCGTTCAACTGTTAGTCGTAACATCGGAAAACTTGCTTTTGGTAACTTGGATAATTCAACCTGTAATGAGCGGCAACGTTCATCCTTACTAAAGATGACAAAAATTCTCTGCCGTTGGAGTCGAAAAAAGTCGATTTGTCATAGCTCCGGAATCGACAGTGGAGTAAAACTCATGGAAAAAAGTAATCGCAAGTCAAAATGTTATCCGTAAGAGAACGGGAATGCTTGCGCATAAGACAGCAGACCGAACTTTGCGGCTCTTATTTTTCTTCTATATTTATCACTACCTATCGCTAATACATCATCCCCATCAAACGTTACACCTATATTATTAATATTATGCTGATTCATATAAACCGACTATCGGATGGCCGAGCGGTCAAGATGGCAGCCTTCCGCTAATTTAGTGAAAGGAGAGAAAGGACAAAAGATAAAAAGTTGTCAGAAAGGTTAAATAGTTCTTCTGTTAGGCA